>NC_143162.1:30696666-30999696 GCF_047325235.1 Durio zibethinus
AGGAAAAAGTTAAAGTATTAATTTTTCTTTAAATAAAAAATATTTTTTGAGGAAGGAGTTGAAATATCAATATTTCTTTTTAAAGAAATTTCAAAGGATTTAAGAAAAAATTGAAATATCAATTTTTTCTTGAAATTAAACTTTTTTCTAAAAATAAGATAAATGTTAAAAAACCCGAATTCAGAGCCTCTATAAGAAAAATAATTGTTTTCTTGTATACTTTTAAGGTGAATGTGTTCTCTTAATTTTCTGCTAAAATATTGGAGTTAATTAAGAATAATTTTTAATATTAATTATATGGTAAGATTTTTTTTAAGGTTATGGATAATATGAAATCAATTGGTATCATTCTTTAATGGACATTATAAGGGTACTATAACCTTTCTAATACGTAATCGTACTTCTGGACCTAATCTTGGTTTCATAGAATCTACCTTTTAAATATACATGAGTCAAGCTTGGGACCACTCTTTAAAATGGGATAAATTCAGTTAGGTGGCCAATCGCACCTAAATACAAAAGATTGGTGGTAACTTCTTAAGTCATGTCTAGCAATAAATCCACAGATCTATACGATATGACAATGATAAATACCTAAATTCTCTATTCAAGCTATTTTCAATAGCAGTTGCAGCCTTCCTTCTACCATATCTTGTTGAAGTATTCTTTAACTATTTCCAAGCAATTAGCACTTGCTTGCCAATAGATTTAATTGCAATTACACGATAAGCCACAGCACCAAATTTATTTGACAAAATCAATACATGATGCATCAATTAAAAAAATTAAGAGTTATGAAAGTATGTGATCATATCTTGATTCATTTTCGAGTAAATTAATATTAATAGATATATTCAATATCAAAAGCAATTGCTTATTTACAGCAATTATAATAAGAATTTAATATTATATCTTTAACTCAATATTATTGATCTAAATATATGAATTTCATACTTTTAGAATCATCAACTTAATATTTATAAAATTTAAATAATTTTAAATCAAATTCTTTTACTTACGAATTTTAAATTACATAAGAAACATGGTCAAAGGTTATGTTGGTACTTATTTAAAATTTCAATAATCCTACTTATTTAAGAAAGTAGGATAATCATCATTCATGGTATTTAAAATTTAAATAATCATCACATTTTACTTATTTAAAAGAATACCAATACATTCTTGGTATTTAAAAGTGACTTTTGGAATGCGTCAATATTTAAAAGCCACTCTTAATATATTTAAATTTTAGGATTATGCTTGTAATTATTTAAAATACAAATATTTCTACTTACATCATAACACAAATATTTTAAAATCACTTTTCAAATACCAGTTAAAAACACAACCTAGATGTATATTATATAAGTCAAACTATATCCTAAGGTATAAATAATAAAATACAGTGATCGAACCTTTAAATTATTTCAAGATTAAGTTTTCACTAAATTAAGTGTTCAATAGAATAGTCAAATACAACATGCATGTTTATAGAAGGATTGAACTTTTTTATCGCCAAAGATTGCATTCTTCAAATAACTTAGTCTTCAGACCTGAAGCAATTGCACTAATTAGTTTAAAGTACGAAGAAAATGCAATCATTGTTGCCAATAATATAAAAAAAAAAAGGTTTTAATTTGCTTAACTATGATACTTGAGACATAAAAGGGATAACAATAATCAACTCTGCTCTAAAAGCATACATATATTGAATTAATTGACTATTCCTAGAATACTATCCATGAAACTAACCGAATGGCATCTAAACTCTTATAAATCAACTTGCCAACAAAGTTATATCAAAATATGTCCTTAGTCCAAAGTCCATGGGTTTTAAACATTAATGTAAAGTTAATTTTAACCAAATTTGTATAGAGCAATGTATGGAATATGTAATATATAAAATATTTACTAAATATTGATGTCTTTCTAAGTATAGTTTTGTCTCATGAAAAGAAGTTTGGTGAGTCATGAGTAGCTAAAAATCAACTACCATGTCCCTTGGTATGATATAAAATTGACTAATTTGAAAAATGAAAGCAAAAATATGTTATTTCTCTAATTTGACCATTGATTCAAAAATCTAAACTTGTTTTTATTTTTATCTTTTAGTTTCATTTTTATTCATTAGGGATTAAGCTTTTTAAGGTACCAATCTTTTTATTGACTAATATGTCTTAAAATATTAAAAACAAAGATAAGTAACTAAACTATAATAAACTTTCGATTCCTAGAAAAGCTAAAAAAAATTTAGACACATACCAAACAAAATTTTCTCAATCATCGATTATAGTTGAAAACAAAGATGTAAAGCCCAAAATCCATACTTTCCTCTAAAATTTCATGAACATTCACCTTTATTTTAAAAAAAATTAACAAGACCCAAATGTATGAACAGAGAAAGTAAGGAAGAAAGAAGCATATACACCCACAAAAAAAAAAATAAAAATAAAAGCATACAAATGTTAGTTGTGAGGGAACCATCTTGAACCAAAAGTTACATCCTTTACAAAACTATGTATTAATTGCAGCACATTCCAGCCTCAGTGAGTTAGTAATATAAAAACTTTTAAAGCTTTCTAATAAACAAAAAACATAATCAAGAAAGTTGTGAAAGGCAATAAGGCTCATTAAAAATGAAAATATGTTCTTTCTTTCCCTATTTCCATGTGGAAATAAGGGTAACAAAAGATTTTGGCACAGTAAAAAAAAGTGAAATGCAGAAACAAAGTCAATTTTCTATGTGTGTGTATACATATATCCAATTATGAAAAAATAAAATAAATATGAAAATGAAAAGGTGATTGCCTTTTAATTATAAAAAGATGTAAAAAAAATTCTATATATTTCAACTTTTGAAAAAAAAAAAGCACAATTTAAGTATCCATAATTTAAAAGAAAAAATTTTCACATCTCAATTTAAAATCTAGCATAGATACCCATAATTTAGTAAACATATCAATTTTCATTGGCTTCATGTAAGACTAGTGTTTAAAAGACTCATTATATATATTTATATACACACACACACACATCTTTTACTTGTTAACTTTAATTGATTAAAGAAAATCATAAGGTTAAAATTAAGTAATTTGCTAAATGTGTGTTATGATCTAGATTCAAATATCTCAAACATATTTTTTATTTGAAAAATAAAAGGAATTTGGATCTAATTAAATGTTATTTTTTATGCGAATCTAACAATAGCTTTGGAATACAAAAAAAAAAAAAAAGACAAACTTTGACAAACCAAGAAAAAAAATAAAATTTCAAACATCTTACTATTACTCATATCTATAAATAGATATCAAAGTAAATTTGTAAGAAAAAAAATGATTTTGGTAAACAAAGGAGAATTTTCAAACTATTTATTTACAAAATCATCTTATTATGGAAAAGGAAATAATAAGCAAAATTTCTATATGGTTGAATAGGCGTATTAATAATACCTTTTCCAGAGGTGACATTTCAGTTTAGTTGTGTTAAAATGCCAAAGGCCATCCATATCAGTGAATAAAGAATGGTTTTCCTTTTTTAAATAACTTCCATAACTAATCCTTTTAAATTTAACAAAAAATTAATTGATAAATAAAAACAAAAAATCAAGAAAGATCTCATAACCAAATTCACCAAACAATGGAAATTTTATATCAAGCAATTTTGAAACCTGAAAAAAAAATCACAAAAAAATTAAATTGAAGGTATTCAAAAAAGAAATAAATTGTATAAAAGCCATATCATTTTGTATTTCATGAACAAAAGCCATAGACTTGAGAATTATACATAATAAGTGCTAAAAAAATATAGACATAGACACAATAAGATATAAAAAAATACAAAAATACTAATATCCCTCTTGTTGAAATAGTTCTATAATTGTATCATTGAGAGTTTAACATACAAATAACAACAAACCTAAAAAACAATAGTCTACATGTAGACAAACAATTTGGACCAAGCCTGAATTAATTGGGCCTGGTCCAATTAGGGGGCAAGTTGGCCCAACAAATTTTTTTATTGGTTATTCTGAATTTTTGTTTTAATTATTATTTTAAGAAATGATGATTAAAATTAAAAAGGAATAATAAAAAAATAAAAAAAAGAAAAGAAAAGAAAGTTCTGCCGATTGGTGGCAAAATCATTGGTGAATTGAATTTTTTTGGGATAAGGTAGAAAAATTCTCAAAATGAGAGTTAGAGTTAATAAAAAATTCTTCTGATTAAACTTTATAAATACCCACCAATCAAAGGCCTATAAACACAGAAATAGAGAAACAGAAACAAGTCACAGAAAATAAAAATAAAAGAAAATGGGATTTTGGAAGAGTATAAGCAATTTTAGAGTTTTTAGGAATTTTTAAAAAATTTTGACAATTTTTTTCTAGAAAATTTTTGAAAAATTCCAGATTTCGATGAATTTTTCGAAAAAATTCATATTTTTCGGTGTGTTTTTCCAGTTTCTGATAACTTTTCCCAGTTTTCAATAGAACTTTCAACCAGATTCTGGGTTTCTAGAGAGAAAGTGAGAAAAAAAAGAGAGAAAAGAGAGAGGAAAGAAAAAGGATCTGCTAAAAAAGGCTGAGATTTAGCCTTACATATCATATTAAAACGATTGCTAAAATGAAGTCGTTTTGACGTTTAATAATCCAAGATTCGCACATTTTGCCAATGAGTGACCTGATCTGAACGTGAATTCGAGTTTGCTGATCCACGTCCTTACCTTTGGCTCCAACCGAGCTGAGCCGCAAACTCAATCGTCAAGTCGTACTTTCGAGCTGTCTTTTATTTTTGAAGTCGAGCCGTTCGTCAGCCGCAAGTCAAGCAATTTTTTGGTATTTTTTTGGGTATTTTTATGTGTTTATTTTTTAGTATTTTGCATGATTAAATTAAAAAAAAATAAAAAAACAAAAAATAGAAAAAATAAAAATTTTGGAATAAATATTAATTATTCAATGATGAGATTTATAGAAATTTCAAATGATAAATTTTCTATAAAATTTCTAGGTGAGAAATTTTATCTAAATTTGTCCCAATTGGTTAAATAATTTAGATAAAGTTTCAATATCAATAATTGATATTTATTTTCAAACACAAAAAATAAAACAATTGTAAAAATAAAAAAATATAAAAATTTTAGAATTAAATACAAATTATCTAAGGATGAGATTCTTAGAAATTTCAAATGGTAAATTCCTAAGAAATCTCTAGGTGAGAAATTTTATTTAAATTTATCCCAAATGGTGAAATAATTTAGATGAAGTTTCATTAAAAGTAATTGTATTCTTTTCCAAATAAAATCTGGGTTGAAAATATTTGATAATTATCGCAGGATGAAATTCTTAGAAATTTCAAATGGTAAATTTTCTAAGAAATCTCTAGGTGAAAATTTTCTTTAAATTTGTCCCAAATGGTGGAATAATTTAAATGAAATTTCAATAAAAATAATTGTCATATTATTTTCTTTTCGAAAAAAAAATAAAAAGAATTTCTAAATAGGCCCAAATGGTGAAAAATTTAAAAATTCCAAAAGAAAAATATTTTTAATTTGGCCCAAATGGTGGAATAATTAGATATATTTTCGACCAAAAAAGAGAAGAATAACAAGTAAACCTTCTTCCGATAATAGAGCCTCTTCAAAGAAATAAATGGGATTCTTGAATACTCTTGAGGTGAGAGAATATTTTTTAGAATTCTACAGATTGATAGAAGAATCTTAAGAATTATTTTCAATATTCAACGTAAAAATTTGAAACCATTAGAACCAAGACCCTATGATGAATTTAAAATAATATGGTACCATCTTTGAATAGACATGTGGGGGTGCTATAACCTTCCCCACATGTAACCGAACTTTCGAACCATGTTCTGATTTATTGATCTGAACATATTCTTTTAGAGATCCTTCATCAAGCTTAGGAGTTCCTTAAGAGGATAGATTCCTTAGATGGCCAATCACACTTAGTTAAAAAAGATTGGTGCTGACTCTATCTATTTTATTAAGTCTAGCTATAGATTTACGGATCTATATGTTATGACAGTTTGGTGACTCCACTAGGGATGCTAGAGAGTCAAGCCATAATTTTTGAATTTATCCTATCCTTTGGTCAAATGGTTTTAAATTGTGTGATTTGTGTTTTTTGTTTACTAACATTTTTTTTGCCTTGTGTTTTATTTTTGGGGCAAAAAACCTATATGTTCCTTTAGACACTATCATATGCATTTGCATTACATGAGCTCTATACCCGAATATCGTCCCTCTTAGGAGGGAGTAAAGTATCTATGCTCTCATGAGATGATAATCTCTGTAATGGCTAACGAAATATTCTCACTCAAATTAAATCCTTTCCGTTGGTAGCCTGTGATGGGTAAGGATTGGACTGCCTTATTAGTCTGTGATGAACAATGATGTAAAGAATAATTTGAGAACCTTTACTGGTCAAAGTCACCTAACCTTATATATAATCAACACCTAAAAGGATCAGCTTTAGGATAGAGCCCTTTCTATCCAGTGATAGATGTAACCCGAAGTTAAGACACAAGAAGGAATAGTTTGTGATCTAACTACTTTGTTTGTTTGACTTTGTGCATTTGTATTATCATGTCATGCATCATTTTCATTGTCATATGTAACATTCTACATCTGCATCATATTTATTTCATCCATAAAAAGGTACATTTCATGCATCAACATATCATGCATTAAACATAATATTTTTTATCATAATTGTGGTACTCAAGGTTCAATGATAGCTCTATCAACCAAGAATCCTATACAATCAACTCATTAATACAACACAAGAGCTCGAGCCAAACAAGTGAAATAAGAAAATTTCAATCGTCTTGAGAGGATAGAGAAAGCCTAAAAAAAGCTAAAAAGAGAGTTGAATAGGATTTTGAAGGCTTTGAACAAATTAAACAAGGGAAAAGATATAGAAGAAAGTTCTAGCCAACAAAACCATCCATCACAAGAGGTGGATGATCCTCTGTATCCTCTTGGTTTTGGGTCACAACAAGTCTAGTTCACACAAAGTCTATCATTTCAGTAGTTCACCTATCATATAAGATACACATACCCTGAAATACCATCAACTTCAAACCCTAGATAATATCAAAGTTATGTAAATCTTGTCTTTACAGAAAAGCCAGTAGAACTAGTTTAAATCCTTGATTTAGATGATCCAAAAGAGAATGAAAAGTTAAAATCAAAAGGGGACGAGTCACTGAGAGACTCAAAAGCTTACCAGAAGATTAATATGCTGGAATAGAGGCTACGAGTAATGGATGGAGTTAGTTTTTATAGTTCAGTGGATGCTGCAAGGCTCTGTTTAATCTCAGATGTGATTATTCTTCCAAAATTTAAGGTGTCAGAGTTTAAGAAGTATGACGGTACAAAGTGTTCGAAGACCCACGTTACTATGTACTGTCAAAAGATGGCTACCCATGCTAATAATGAAAAATTATTAATGCATGTGTTTTAATATAGCCTTATGGGCTCTGCTGCTAGGTGATATATCCAATTGGATATGACTCATATTCGTTTTTGGAGTGATATGGCATATGACTTCATCAATCAATATTGACATATTATAGACTTAACCCCTGATCGTTTGTCTTTGCAAAATATGAAAAAAAAGGTGACTGAATCCTTCAAAAAATATACTTAGAGGTGGAGGAATGTAGCTTCTCGAGTGCAACCCCCTTTGACTGAAAAAAAGACTACAGTGTTGTTCGTCAGCACTTTGAAATCTCTTTATTATGAAAAGATGATAGAATATGCAACAAAAAATTTTACTGACATGATGATCTTAGGTAAAATCATTGAAAATGCCATTAAAAATGGCAAGTTGAAAGAAAGAGAAACTAAGAAGACATCAGAGAAGAAAGAGATCAAAACTCAAGCTGTGAGCTTGATAGACAGTTCAGGAATTATCAACCTTATCCACCACAAAGTTACTCTCTATACTATCTTACTTATCCATCAACATACCAATCTATTTTTTACCCCCCAAGCTCTCACATACAGTCTTAACATTCAACCTCTCATAAGACCCTAAATTCGTTCTACTAGTTCAGCAAACGGTTCACCAGCGGAACGAACTACTCGAGAAAGGCCTATATTTGATTCAATCCTCATGACTTATATGGAGTTATATCGAAAGCTCTACAATAACCACTTTATTACTTCAAGCTGTGTGGAACCATTCAAGCCACCCTATCCCAAATGGTATGATCTTATAGCCCACTATGACTATCACTATGGAATTATTGACCATTTCACAGAGAATTGTACTACTTTAAAGCATAAAGTGCAATGATTGATCGAGGATGAAATGATAAGTTTTGATCAAGTAGGAGCAACAACACCTAATGTTAGTGGTAATCCATTATCTAATCACAATGTCAATGCTTTAAGTGAAAATTAAGAACACATTGATTCGAAAAGGCCTGGAGAGTTACAGTGAATCAGGAAGCAAGATGTCAATAAAGATCTTTTACCTGATTGCACAGAAGCATAATTTTGAAGAATAATGATAAGGTTGGTTGGAAGTTTCTTGTCATTTTAGGATTTCTTTTAGAGTAATGTTAGGATTTTTTTTATGCAAAAGGATTTCTTTTATTATCATTTTAATAAAAGGCAAGTTAATGCATTTCATTACATTTTCTTTTTCATTCAACTGTTGTTTCATACTTTGTTACCTTTCATACTTTTCATTCCCATTTTTGAATTTCAAATTATGAATGTTTAGATAAGGACAACAATAATTTTGAGATTTAATTTTTTGAACTCATTCACATTGATTTAAGGAGATCATTTGAGCAAAAGAAGTCAGCTATTAATAGATATAGAATAGATATGTCTTGAAGATATAAAATTTTTTATAAAGATCCATGAGTTTGTTTTTATTCAATAGATGATATTCAAGGAAGGCATTTACATTTGAGATGAAAAATGACAATCTTTCTTTTACCATTTGAAAAATCATTTATTGTTACCCCTTTTGAGCCTATTATGATTTTTTTTTCTAAATAACCTCGACCAATGATCACCCTCCACACTAGAAGGTAATTTTTGAAAAAAAAAAGAGGCAAAAGATCATAAAGGGTCTTAAAGATTAAAAAAAATATAAAATAGAGGAAAAAGAGAGAAAAAAATACCACAAACGAGTTGGGGCAAAGTAATGAGAATCTTTTTGTGATGAATGAGATGGAAAAAAAGTAAGAAAATGATGTGAAATAGGATAAAATGCCAAGTTGTTTCAAATGATAAGAAATGATCATTTGATTTTGAACCTTTTAAACACATGTTTTGAGCTTATTTTACCCATTTATTTCATAACCCATCACCATCGCCTACATTACAACTTTTAAAAGTCCATTTGGATTAAGTGTGAATGTTCAAATTAAATGATCATATGTTAGACTATGACGTGCTCATGATGAAACAATAGAATCATACTAATTTGCTTTAAAGATTGGAGTATGAGAGATACCATTAATGGATGGGAAAAGATGAAAAAAAAGAAAAATGAAAAAATAAAAAATGACAAATAAGAAAAAAGAAAAAAAAGAAAAAAAATGAAAGAATGAAAGAATGAAAGAATAAAAAAATGAAAAAAAAAGATGAAAATAAGAGAAAAAAATACTCAAATTGAAAATCTGAAATAGTGATTTGGATAAAAAAAATCTCTGAGTTGATAGTTGGATGAACATTTCATGTGTATAGAAGGTCAAAGACATTTGAAGATCCCTCAAAGTTGGGACGAAGTTCATTGAGCTCAAAAATGATCTCAAAAGTCAATGGAATGAGTTTTTGAAAAAAAAAATTTGGATTGATGTTAAGAATTTTTTGAGTACTCATTGTTTGGATATTATTACTCCATTTGTTCAATACCATTCCCAAGGTCATGCTTTGAATTTGCTCTTTTGCCCAATTATTTTTGTACTAGACTCACTCTTCATTGATTACTTTTTTCATAATTCATCTTGTGCTATCTTATTATTGCATATCTAGAGTAAATCAAGAAAATGTATGATTGCATTATATTTGTTACGATTTGAAATGATAATAAGTGAATGACAATGTGTATAAAAGAGTCTTACATTCCTTTGAAAAAAAATTCAAGATGATAGGGAGTAAAGCAAAGCTTGAAAAGATGATAAAAAAAACACATGATGTGACCAAGTAATAAATATAATGATGGATTGGCCAACAAAATGAAGAGATGATAAAATTTGAAAAGATGATATGACCAAGTGATGAATATAGGGATGAATTGGTCAACATAGTCTATTAATGATGATCAAGTGATAAACATAATATAGATTAAAGGATAAAATTTATTCTAAAATGGCTAGTACTGAGAAGCCTATGAATTGTGGTGAAAATAGTATGGGTCAACAGATGAAATTTATGCTGAAATTGCTAGTACTGAAGAGCCTGATAGTTATGATTAAATGATATGGGGTAATGGATGAAACTTGTTATGGAATTGTTAATGTTGAGAAGCCTATGAATGGTGATCAAGTGATGAAAATAATGATGATCAGTTGATAAAACTTGTTTCAGTGTTGAAAAGCTAAACAAGGACAAAACATGAGATGGTGGAGTTTTGAGAACCATATTACAATTTGATTAGAATTTCATGATATTGATATCCGCATTACATGCATTACATTGGCATTATTTTTTGGAGCATGTTTAAAACTTTGGGTTGGATATGCATTTGTATTATGCAGTAAACATTTGAATCATGGTTAAGAATATGGCATTGTGAGGATCTAGGTTATTGTATATGCATCATTGATATGCTAAATTTTGAGTTTGAAAATCATTTGGGAAAAAAATTTTGAATCTTTGGATGAAGGCTTTTAAGGTAAAATTGTGAATCCTCAAAGAAAGATCTTTGAATTCTTAAATGAAAATCTTTAAGAAATACTCCAATGAGAATTTTGGAGCTTTCAGATGAAAATCTTCAAGTTTCAAATGGAAATCTTTTAGATGAGCAATTGTGAAATTTATTGGATGTGAATCTTCGAATTCGAATGAGAAGCTTCGAACTTTTGGACGTCAATCTCCAAAATTTGAACAAAAAAAAGCTTAAACTATTTGGTTGTGAACCTCAAATTTGTCAAAAGTGAATTTTTAAACTCATATGAGAAGTTTTAAACTTTTGGATGCGAATCTTCAAAATTTAAATGATAGTCTTACAAATGCAAATCTTGAGATCTGGCAAAACTAAAATTTTAAAAATTAAATTTCAGTGAATTCTAGTGAAGCTGAAAGGTTCTTATGAATCTGAACCTTTGAATTTCAAACTGAAATTGTGAATCTTTGAGTTTCCATCAGACATGATCTATGACTCCTCTAGACATGATTGTTAAAGAGCCTTTTATTTTTCAAAGTTATGGTGCTTCTGTTTAGAGGAGCAATTTATTTTCCCAAAGTTGTAGTGTCTCTGTCTAGAGGAACAATTTATTTTTCTAATTTTTCCAAAGTTGTGGTGCCTCTATTTAGAGTTTCATTTTATTTTTTCAAAGTTATGGTACCTCTGTTTAGAGGAGCAATTTATTTTTTCAAAGTTATGGTGCCTCTATTTAGAGGAGCATTTTATTTTTCAAAGTCGTTGAACATCTATTTAAAGGAGCTTTGTTTACTTTTTCAAAAAAAAAAAGAGAGCAAATAGGTTAGGATGATTACATCAGGGTATTTAATTCTTTGCACAATTCCTGTTGCACAAAAAATACGCAAAGAGGAGCAGCTGTAAACATCCAATTTGATCTAGATCCGGATCAATTGGCTTGGTCCAATGGGAGGCAAGTTGGTCTAAAAATTTTTTTTATTGGTTACTCTAAATTTTTATTTTAATTATTATTTTAAGAAATAATGATTAAAATTAAAAAAAAATAAAAAAGAAAAAAGGTTCTGTCGATTGGTGGCAGAATCATTGGTGAATTGAATTTCTCTAGGATAAGGCAGAAAAATTCTCAAAGTGAGAGTTAGAGTTAATCAGAAATTTTTTTGATTAAACTTTATAAATACCCATTGATCAAAGGCCTACAAACACACAAAATAGAGAGAAAAAAAAGCAAGTCACAGAAAAAAAAAAAAAAAAAAGGTTTTTGGAATAGCAGAAGCAATTTTAGAGTTTTTAGAAATTTTTTAGAATTTTTGGTGATTTTGTTTTTGGAAAATTTTAGATTTCGGTGAATTTTCCAACGAAATTCATATTTTTTGGCGTGTTTTTCAGTTTTCGATAGCTTTTCCCAATTTCTTGTAGAACATTCAATTGAATTCTGAGTTTTTAGAGAGAGAAAGAGAGAAAAGAAGGAGAATAGAGAGAAGGAAGAAGAGGGATCTACTGAAAAAAATGAGATCTAGCCTTATATACCCTGTTAAAATGATGTCGTTTTGACATTCAATAAACCCAAGATCCGTGCATTTTGCTAGCGAGTGACTCGACCTGAGTACCAACCTGAGTTTGCTAACCCGTAACCCTGCCTTTGGCTCCAATTGAGCTGAACCGCAAACCTAGCCGCCTTTTATTTCTAAAGCTAAGCCGTTCGCCAGCCACAAGCCAAACAATTTTTTGGTATTTTCTTTGGGTATTTTTTATTTATTTTTTAGTATTTTTGCATGATTAAATTCAGAAAAAAATAAAAAAATAATAAATAGAAAAAATAAAAATTTTGAGAATAAATATTAATTATCCAATGATGAAATTTATATAAATTTCAAATAGTAAATTTTATATAAAATTTTTAGGTGAGAAATTTTGTCTAAATTTGTCCCAAATGGTGAAATAATTTAGATAAATTTTCAATATCAATAATTAATATTTATTTTCAAACATAAAAATTATAAAAATTTTGGAATTAAATACAAATTACCCAAGGATGAGATTCTTAGAAATTTCAAATGATAAATTCCTAAGAAATCTCTAGGTGAGAAATTTTATTTAAATTTATCCCAAATTATGGAATAATTTAGATGAAGTTTCAATAAAAGTAATTGTATTCTTTTCCAAACAAAATTTGGGTTGAAAATATTTGATAATTATCCAATAATAAAATTCTTAGAAATTTCAAATGGTAAATTTTCTAAGAAATCTCTGGGTGATAAATTTCTTTAAATTTGTCCCAAATAGTAGAATAATTTAAATGAAATTTCAATAAAAATAATTATCATATTATTTTTTTTCGAAAAAAATAAAAAAGATTTCTAAATAGGCCCAAATGGTGAAAATTTAAAAATTTCAAAAGAGAAAATATTTCTAATTTGGCCCAAATGGTGAAATAGTTAGATATATTTTCGACAAAAAAAAAAAAGAATAACAAATAAGCCTTCTTTCGATGACAGAGCCTCTTCAAGGAAACAAATGAGATCCTTGAATACTCTTGAGGTGAGGGAATATTTTTTAGAATTCTACCAGATTGATCTTAAGAATTATTTCTAATATTCAACATAAAAATTTGAAACCATTAGAACCAAAACCCTATGATGAATTTAAAATAATATGGTACCATCCTTGGATGGGCATATAAGTGTGCTATAACCTTTCCCACATGTACCCGAACTCTCGAACCTTGTTTTGGTTTGTAGACCCGAACCTATTCTTTTATGGACCTTTAGTCAAGCTTAAGAGTGTCTTAAGATAATAAATTTCCTTAGGTGGCCAATCACATCTAGTTAAAAAAAATTAGTGGCAACTCTATCCATTTTGTTAAGTCTAGCTATAGATTTACGAATCTATATGTTATGACATTACACATCAATAAATCGATCAATCATTAAACAAAACCAATAAAAAACCTGAACCTAAAGCAATATCCGTATTAACTTATAAGTATGATTTAACCAAAGAAAATATCAAGAAAAGGAATATGAATATTAACTTTACCTCAATTTATCAATTAAATTTAATATTAGCCACATTCAAAACTTTAAAATTAAAAAAAATTACAAAATAATCTCTCCAAAATGTATAAAATAGCAAATCAAAACTATATATAAACATATATTTAATTGATAAGTAATAAATGACTTTATTAAAAACACACAAAATATAATTAGCAAATATGAACCTAAAACCAAAATTAAGATAGTAGCATAAAATGTCCCACCAAAGTTGTCAAAATAAATAAATAAAAAATAGATAGCAGAGAGATGGAATCATGGGCAAGCTCCAAAAACACATTATTGAAAGTTTATTGTCAAGTGTCTTAAAGACTCATCAATCAATTTTCTAATCTTCTTATGAGCCAACCAAACTTAATAAACTTCTATGTACATATTATAGATATATGTACTACCTCGTGTGCATCATTGACTCCATCATCTTTAAGAGCTGATTCAATGCATCCTTCGAGAACTTAACTCTTTGTGATTTCTCATCTTGTCAATAGCTTTTTTTAACACAAACATATGCATATCTAGTTCTAAGTTATGCAAGACAACTCAAAAGTTAATTAAATGATAGCATAACCCTTTCAAGCTCCAAACCCCTTACCCTTGAAAAAACCAAACCAAATAATTTTTTTTTTTTTGGTAACATCCTAATTATAGCATAAAAATTCTGAATTGTTAAAATTTTAAAAATTTAAACATATTAATAAAGACAAAAACTTTGAACATTTTAACCAATTGTTTAACCAAATCAAATTACATTACCCATATTTTCTTCTTTTTTTTATTATTTTTCGGTACTCAATCATATTATTTTTTCCATAATTAAACTTCAGTTCAACCAAAATTTGAATAGAAAAAAAATTTCAACTCTTTTCCCTCAATTATTAGACAATAAAAGTAACCCAAAAACCCTTACCAAAATTTCAATCTTTTTTCACTCAAAATTAACTTAAAATGTAAAAAGTTGCAAACTCTCCTTTTATACATCAACACAAAACATTTATCTATTTTAAACAAATGAAATTAATAAAGAGAAATATCTCAAAAACGAATACAAAAATATGAAAAAAAAATACCATGTAAATCTCATAAACATCAAACCAATTTGAATCCCAGTCCATTAGATTCTCAAATGTTGTTGGAGCTTTAGGGAGTCGGTTTGTTCTTTCTTTCTTTTTTTTCCTTTTTTTTTTGATGAATTTTAAAGAAAATTCCATTGAAAAAAAAAAGATGATGCAAAAATTGAAAAAAGGTGAGAGGTAAAATGAAAGATTGAAGAAGGAAGAATCAAATATGTTAGGTAGGTAAGGTAAAAGTTTTGTCTCTCCTATCTTTTTTTTCTTTTTAATTCAAATGGTTAAATGAAAAGAAAAAAAGAAAACAAAAAGTGACACGTGGTATTTTTAGATGATCAAAATTTGGTTGAAATTAGTAAAATTTATTATAAAAAAAAAAAGTTCAAGGTAGTCTTTGTGCACCAAATCTTCTCCTTTTACTTTCTCAAGAACTTTTTTTTACAATAAAAATTACAATGACTACCTTTTTTTAACAAATATAGTCTTTGTACACCAAAATCTCACAAAATCTTTTCTTTTTACTTTTTCAAGAATTTAAAAAAAAAAAAAAAGTTACCGATGAAAGCTCATGAAAGCAATACATTTTCTCCTTTTACTTTCAAAGCTCATGAAAGCAATATTACCTTAAAAGTGGGGTCTAACAAATATATATGGGTAAAAGCTAGCTTTGGTTTTACAAAGACTACATTTCTATATGAGAAACATGATCTTTGGATTATATTAAAAAATTATGTATCAAAAATAAAAATTATGGTCTTTGTTAGCTTTTCAATTACATTTTTAATGTCAAAATGTGATCTTTGTTAGCTGTTTTATGTTAGAAATCTTTCACCTATCCTTCTCTCATTCTCTCTTTAGTTAAATTAAAGAACAATTATCCCTTTTTTCTCATATATTTTTAGAAAGCAAAAGAAAAAAAAAAAAAGTTAAACCATGAAGCTATCATGTGGCACTCCTAATGAAAATTTATGTGCTCCATACATTTATAAAATTTATATTATGGATGGATGGACGGTAAAAGTTCATTAAACACCAGAGGAACACTGGCCTGAATACTATATTTTGTGCTCAAAGCTTTTCATTTTGCATTGAGTGATAGGGAAAGTTACAAGTTGAAATGGTGACACGTGGCCCCATTTTGTTGAACAGTACAGAACAAAAGAAACTGCATAGGAGTAATGGTAATTAACAACAATTCTAGCTTGATATGAACATGAACAAGAACCTTTTTAATCCTAAATATTAGTTTTCCTTGCTTTTTGAACTATCCATGAGTGGTGTGATACCAGTTCAATTCTACTGAACTAGTAGCCTGTCGAGAAGGGCTTATATGACTTGAGATCAAGAACAACCCCTGCAATAGAACCTGCAGCTGCTGCTATGGTGATAATAAGGCAAGCAATGCTGAGGATTTGGAGGCAAAGCCATCTTGTGCTCCATTTTGGTATCTTCTTTTGTGAAATGTACATCTCGACTGGGAAGTAAACTGTGAGCGGCCAGAATCCAAGAGCCCCAAGGAGTCCAACGATATCATTAAAGAAGGGCAGAAGCATTGAGATCAAAGTTGTTATGATCACAAAAAGTGTCCTCCAAACCAATCGGAAGAGATTGAGACTGTAGGGGCGGAAGGCTGGAATAGGGATCTTGATATCTTTGGTAATGAATTCACTATCTGGGAACATTTCTGCTGCTGATTTCTCAATGAAGGCAAAAAGGGGTTGGCAGTAAACTTGGTATGCACCAACAAGATGAATCACAATGGCAGCATTAGCAATGTCAAGGAGCCAGAATGGGTTATAAAATCCAAAACCAGTTAGAAGGTTTCCAGGGGACAAGTCTCCAAAAGCAGCATAGCCCATACAACCACACAACATGTAGAAGAGGGTTGTCACTCCAACGCTTAACAAAGTTGCCTTTTTCATTGTCTTTGATTCTGACGGTGGAGCCTTAAGGGTGTCCTGTAAAAATACAATTTTTTAAGTTCAAGTTATATGGCTTTATCAAGTAAAAATGTAATTTGAGTTAGATAAATTGGACAAAATGAAGTTATATACCTGAATTTCGATGAGTATAAGGGAGTAAGAATAGGCGAAAGCTATGTCTCCAAGTGCCTGGAAGCTCCTCCATATTTTTTGGGTTTGAGTAACAGTTCCAACACTTATTCCTGTCAGGCTTCCCCTAATTTTTCCAGTTTCTGGTAAATTAATCAAACAAAACACCGGTCAGCTTCGTCATACCAATTTTCTTTTCCAAAAGTTCATCTCAAGTTTAGGTTGAAAGTTGCTAATACCTGCTACTTTAGCAATTCCAAGACCAAGTCCAATTGTTGAGTAAGTGAAGGACATAACAGCAGCAACAATGGAAAGCCACCATAATTGATCAAAGTCAGGAATTTGAGAGAGAATGATTTCAGCAATGCCAAAAGCAATCATGTAAGGGTTACTATTCAGGTGACATGGATTTTTGCCACCACTGGCATGGAAGCAATTAGACCTTTTGATAGCCCTGTTACATCAAAACCCCCCAAAAAAGAAAAAGAAACCTGTTAGCCCGAACAAAGACAAAGACAACCAAAGAAGAAAGCAAATATCACTAAACTCTTTTATTAAATTAAAATTTGAAAGTTGGGAACTCACATCATGCTAATTGATGATGCAATTGTGTATCCAATGGCAACTCCAAAAAGGTTCAAGTATTGAATCCAACCACATATCTTAACTTTAATCCCACCTGAAAAGTAACACAAAAAAAGAAAAAAAAAGATGGTAACTTTAAAAGTTTAGGAAGAACCCTATTTGCTAATGCAATTGAAAGGTTGATTTAATTTACCAAGATTTGATCGGACAGCGTCCATGTAAGTATAGTTTCTCTTGCCATTGACAGGGTCGCCAGAGCGGTAACAGGCAGCAAGAAGAGCAGAGGTGTAGTAAGTCACAAAAGAGAATAAAAACATCACTGCTGGACCAGCAACCCATCCAAGCTGAGCTGTGGCCCAAGCCAGGGACAGGACACCAGAACCAATCACAGCTGTAATAATATGAGCACTTGCGGTCCATACAGTTCCTGGCAAAGGAAAAACAGTAACATAAGAGTTTGGTAAATACGGTAGAAGCTGTTTTCTTTTTCCCCTTCTTTTGAACTTTATAAAAAGTAGAATTCTCCGAGTGAAGTTATAACAAAAGTAACAAAAGCAACAAAAGCAAACAAAAAGCAAAGGAATCTTGTCATAAAACTTCCTGGAACTTACCAGTTCGCTTGAGACGGCCATCGTCATCAAAGCATTTGGAGCCGCCTTGTGGAAGCACATCAATGGAGAGGTCAAAAACTTGGTTATTGTGAAGGTGATTTTTTCCGGCACCGATCTCTCCCATCTTTGTTAAAGAAAGAAACCAACAAAAAATAAGCCTGTTTTCCTTGTCTGATAAACCAAAAAAAATTTTATTCCAAAGTATCAGAATTTAGAGAGTTAAAGATGGTTGGTCTGGGAAGTTTGATGTATGAAAAGTACAGTTCGGTTGTATGTATGGTCTAGCAGTGACTTGTTTACTGAAACTGAGATTTTACACACTTCCCAATACTCACAAAAACCTAAATGGATTCAGAGCAAGGAAGTGTCTTCCACGGGATGGAAAGCTATGAAGGAAAGAAAGTAGGCAGTGGAATTGAATTTGGTGTGAGGAACGAGGGATTGGAGTGGAGTATATGTAACTGCTATAGGTTGGGAAAAGGGTACAGAGATTAGCACGTGGTCTAAATGACATAGACTACGCGTTCTACGTCAAACACCTCGCCTTCCCCACTACAACTTGGCCCAAAACCACTGGCACAGCCAAATAATTAGCATAGCCTATCTGTCTTTTCTGTGTTTATAAAATATAAGAAAGATCCCAAATCTTTCCAACCAACCTGGTTTACCCCACAAAGAAGGGTATAGCAGTTTCCTACAAGCTACAATCCTCCTTTTCAAGTTTCAACAGTAAGACATAACTGCGCTTTCCAGTTTCTTGTAACAGTCTATAATCCATTTCAGAGACTCCCTGACTCACTGTTTTGGGTAGCAGTTGCAGTTTCATTTAATAACAGAATAACATGTTAATTAACCAATAATACTAGTAATAAAAGTCCAGCACTTAGCTTAATCGTTTCGTAAAATTATTTTTAAGAGATAATAGATTTCAAATTTCAGCACCAATCGTACCTACGATATATTTAAAAAAAAAAATAGTAGTTACTACTCTAAGTAAAGAAAATGCTATACTAGAAAACACAATGAGCTTGTTATAGTAGCATTCATACCTTCATTATTGCGCCTCAGGAACCCCCTACTCTAAGGAATGACGTAACAGGATCTCTATCACAAGAGATAGAAGAGGGAAAATTGTACTGAGTTTTTGGTTGTGAGTCTGATTGAAGAAATTTGTGTTGCTTATATAGTGAAGGAGCAGAGCTTGGAAAATTAATAATTTAATCTATCTCTTTAAAGGACCACCTCTGCTTCAAAAATTCTCTAATTGGTTATTGCCTCTGCTCCATCCTTATTGAAGGCGAATAAGGTTCCTTTTCATTATTTTCATGATCCCAAAAATTGAATGGACTACATATAAATCTGATTGAGAATTGAAAGATTTGAATGTTTAAATAAATGGCAGCCAAATCCTTTCTTTATAATAAAATCCTAAACAATAAATAAGATTTGACCATTTAAAAATGTAAATAAATTGAATATGATTGAATTCTATCATATTTACGATTTGTTCATTTAATTAATAAATTTTGAAATTTTATTCGTGATCATTTATTATTATTAATAAAAAATATAATTGAACAAAAACCGAATTTATTTATAAATTGTTCATCCAAAGTTTAAAACAAAATTATTATCACCAAAAATAAAACATTGTCATTCGTGGATGGACGATTGGTATCTAATTCCTGGCTTTAACTCCCCATGAAGAGGAAAGAAAGGTTACTAGCAAAAAGGAATTTAACCCTTTAGCAGAGTATCTTTAAATTCAAATTTTCTTTCTTTCTTTCTCTTTTTTTTTTTTTTTTTAATTTTTCTCAGTGAATTTGGACACCCTTCATTTTCTTGGCAAAATAGAACAATCTCTCTCCTATTGTGGGAAAGGTAGTCAATTCTATATAATTAGATACTCATAAGCAATTTGGTTGTCCTTAGTGTGTTTTGAATGGATGTGCCGACATTTTGTTAACCTTACCTTGGCTATACTCAAAAATTATATATGTCCATAACCCTACTATTCTAAGAAAATTTTGGCTGTTAACTGGTAGTTAAATTTTATTAGTTTTAGTTAGAAGGATTAATGAAATTCTGATTTCACCAAAAGGATTCAAAATTGAGAACAACAAAAAGGCTTGTCATTTTCCTGCCAAAGGAAAATGCCTTTGGTGCAAATTTACAAAAGAAAAATTACTCTTGTGAAAATGTTATTTCGCCTCTCAATTTTATCAATTTTATTTTTATTAAACTACTTTTTTTTTTTTTGCAAATTTTTTTATTAAACATGTTATTTTTCATATTGATTCACTCAATCATGGATTAGTAATTTTCACATTGATTTTATGCAATTATAAATTATTAACAAATCAATCAAATGAAACAAATAGGAAGAAAAAAAAGTCTACGAATTTATTAGTATTTGTTATATATTTAGGAAAATACCAATGTGGTTGATAAATCTTAAATGCATTTGTAATTGTAAGTGAAAATAATATTGAGAATTATCAAGAAAATGAAATAAAAAAACTTTAATTAATGAACAAAAATTGCCCAACCAAGAATGTAAATCAAGATCAACTATATTTCAAATAAAAAAAGAATGTAATCAACTAGTTGATTTAATTAATTAATTAATTAATTAATTAATTAATTAATTAGTTGAATGGAGACATTTCATTTTGTCGAAGCAATCAGCAAAGATCAGCCACACACAGGTTGAGAATCTTTCTCTTAACCATAGCGATTCCATTATTACCAATCCATTAACCCTTTTTAGTGCCAGATTACTGTATTACTGTGATTGACATTTTAAATTGATAGTTTATTTAATTTAAAAAGAATTTGTTATTTTAATTTGATAAAAAAAGTCCTTTTTTTTTTTTTTGCTATAAAAGAAATCACAGTTTGAATATAAAAAAAAATAAAAGAGAAAACTAAATGTCTTATGATTTGAATTTTAAATTATTAAATATCACTTCTTAAAAATTATTGTACGAACTAATTAAATTAAACTCTTAATTAAAAAAAATCCTAATTTGTTAACTAGTTGATTGTGACAGATACCAAAGAACCACTTTTCTTGGTGTTCCGGTAGTATAGATTGATAACTAGAAGAAACTCAGCATAAGCATCAGAGATTGATCAAGGTTGCCAGATTTGACCGTCCCACTACGAAAGTGCTGGAATTCAATAGAAAATAATGTTAGATTACGACGACTCAAGATAATTAGAAAGATATATAGTTTTTTGTTACTTTAATATGCTTATCAGACACTTTAACTTTATTTAGCACCATATTGAAATTCTTTTTATTATTAAATATGCTATAATTTTTCTTAAAATACAATTGTACTAATTAAAAGAAGTGATAATTTTAAATTACTCGCATAAGTAGAATGATAAATTTATATTTTATCCTTCAAAAATACAACAAAAAATTTAAATTAATTATTTTTACCCTTCGATTATAATTATTTCATCCAAAATTCAATTACTCTTTTTTTTTCCCTCAACAATAGAAAAATAATAAAATATGGTTTCAGAACAATTATCGATCTACATGTGAGCTGAGCATAGCCACATTATTGGTGATTTCAAGTTTTAAGTATCATGTGCTGTTCTATATTTTATACATATATATGCCAAAACTAAGTGCCTCGTATTCATAATTTTCTTATTGATTTGTAGATGAAAACAAATTTATATATAGCTGCTTGATCTTTATTCTATATTCTCCATAATCCTTCTAAAAAAGGTCTCAATTCTCAATCAATGGAATCCCTCCTGCTATCCATAAAAAAGGCTAATGTTGTTGATTTTTAAAACGGTGTGCCGATCATGTGGACATCCCAGTTCTTAGGCCAAACTAAAAAAATTGAAATATCATAATCAGATTCAAAGATCGATGGTTAAATCATTCCCAAAAGGATATAAAAAGACAAATGAAGTAATAATCAAGTAATTTAGGTGTATAGGAAATTTCAAGTTCAAATTAAATGGATAGAGAAATTAAGTTAATTTGTATTTTCAATTATTGAGCAAACAATATCCATAATAAAAACTTGAAGATTATGCATTAAACTTAGTATAGTTAAGAGTTTAGTTTAATTCACAATGTCTAATATAAAATTTAGCTATCTAGATCTCTTCACAAGCTGGGTCGCCATCCAGTACTTAGCTCAAATTTAGATCGAACTTTAAACAAAGAATTTTGAGTTTGGGTTTGACAAAATGATAAGAATTCGATTTAATTATTTTAATTAGTATATATAATGTTATAAATTTTTAAAATTTAATCTGAATTTGAATCAAATTTGTTTTGAAACAATTCAAATTAAATTTTATTGGTTTGATTTTATTTGGTTCATCGAATTTTAAAAATTATTTTTTTATTTTATGATATTATTTTAATATATTTAAATAAATTTAGATATATAATAATTATTTTATTTTATAAAAAATTTAAAAATATATATAATACTATTCGATTAAATATTTTTTATTTTTTTACTTCTCAATCAAAAATCCAACCCAAACTTAATAAAAATATTTAATATTTGAACTTAAATTGAAATAAATAAATAAATAACCATCCGAACAAAATAAAACATTATAATTTTAAATTAATTTTTAAATTTTTTAAATTTTATCTTACCCTTGGCCTTATTTAACTAATTCAAAATATATTAAATTATTAATAAAATATTTTTACCTTAATTTTAATTAAAAATATTTAAAAATATTAAAATCATGATATTTTAATATATATATTTTTGAAAATTCCGACTCTCCTTGGCTCAATGAGCTAGGTCGAGTCTCTAGAATGCTCATCAGTTAAAGCCGAACTGATGAAGCCATCAAATTGTGATAAAGACATGGAATAATTTTCTTTCAAATCCTAGCCATTATTGGGACTATTTATTGCACTTGATATTCAAATGGTATAATATTTCATTTTCTTTCTACATGCCGAAACTGGATATAATGAAAATGACATGGAATAATTAGCAAATTTGTTTGAAACTTTAGTTTGTTAAGCAAGACCCATACCCAATTTGGAGAAAACGAAAAAGAGAAGCAAAACTCCTAATCTGAACATAAGATTCTTTTGAAAAATGTTCAAAAATAATTATGCTGGTATAAAACGTGGAATAACTTTCTGAGAAGGAGATGGAGCGACCATATTATCTGCACCGGGTAATTAAGAAATTAAGATTTATTTCATTTATTTATTTATTTTTATTGAGAGAAGTAAAATATCTGGGGAACCTACCCGATCAAGAATTAATGCACCAGTCAAACACTTCTTCTATGTATAGAGGTGTCATTGTTGAATATATGCCTTTTTTCCCTTAAAGGTGAATGACTTAAAAGTGCTTGTCCCACGCTTAACTTTTTGAAGCTCTTGAAAAGCACATACATATGGATCAATGAGTTGAGTTCATTTTAATTCCAAAATGAAGGGATATAGCAAAAGAGAGTAAGAGGCACTCATTGTCACGGAAAAAAAAGTGCTCATTTTGAAAGCTATCTAAAATTTTCTTTGGAATCTTTTAAGATGATTTTTTTCTTTTGTGTTATTGAAACTGTTAAGATTTAAATTTTATTTATTGAAATTAAAATTTTAATATTTTATCAATAGTCTATTCTACTCTTTGTCCCATCGAATTCTTTAATTTTTTTTCACATGAAGAGTAAAAACTGCTTACACTATTCAAGCCCTAGGTATGATCTTAAAATTAAATCAAATTCTTTAATTTAAGACAGTTTAAGAAACAATTATGATTTAATTTTATGTACTAAAAAAGTCAAAATATAATTATCTTTGTATTTTATGTAACACTAAACCTTTTAAATTCATAAATTTTAAGCTCCTATGCAAAATTTGGACTCTAAACCTTCAAATTATAAGTCTCAAATGCTAAGCATTAAAATATTTTTTTTTTAAAACACACATTATATGCCTTTGTTTTAGTGATCATCCTAATTCTTCAAATGGCAGGCCCCATCTTTGATCATCTCGCCTTCAATTGTTTTGGCCTTTTGGCGAGAGATCTACAAAAGCAATCCATAAAAAATCTAAAAAGATGATGTTAGTCTTAATCCATCTAACTTTCATTATACTAGGTTTTTACATTACATAAAAAAATACTTTCTTTATTTCTTTTTTTTTTTTTTTTGCTCATCTTTCCTTTTTAAGATGTCCCAAAATTATGTCTTTGTTTTCTTTTTTGAACATCTAAAACTTTACTTTTGATATTTTAAAATTATTTTTTATGATTTTTTTTACTTTTTAACATTAAAAATCATGAAACTTTAATTTTAAAAAAAATTAATTTTACTATTAAATACATTAAAGTCAAAACTTTTTTCTTAAACTCCATGAAAATCAATACAGCCCAAATATTTTAGGATGGAGTGAGTAGTTATGTTTCTTTGTTAGCCCTAACCCAAGGATCATTGTGTGATAATTAGAACACCATAATTAAATAAAGAGATTTGACATGCCTGTTTAGGTGGTTATGACAAATTCGCAAAAGCAAATTGATTCTCGAAATGGCTAAGTCTTCCTCTTCGCTCTTCTCTTATTGGCTGCATTCAATGGGCAGTTACCTTATATCATAAAATTGAAGAATGGCATCTTAGCCTTATTCATTATATAACCCTAGAAACCTTTCATAAAAGGCTTACTGAGCTAAAAGCCTACACAATCGCCAAATCATACTGACTTAGTAAGATGTGCAAAGCTCACACTTGGATGATCACATTAAATTAATTGGGCTCTCATGCTTGTCTCACATTAAGACTAAACTCAGTAGTCGATATAATTAAATTATTAAAATTACCAATTAATAGTAGCTCATTTACAGAAATTCTAACATTCTCCCACTTAGGCAATATTAATTGGGTTATTTGATTTTAAGAAAATCAGAATTGAAAAAATAAGACTCCATGCTAATTTACTTTACTTTAAAGTGACCAAATTAAAAAAAAAAAAAAAAAAAACAATAATTTAGCCCTTTAAGACAACATCTAATGATCCTGTCTAACAAAACCATCTAATACTGAATCATGGTAGCCTTTATGCTTTTTATTGATATAAAACTAATTCACAATTACAAAAAAAAAAATATTTTTTATGATTTTTTTTAATTTTTTAACATTAAAAATCATGAAACTTTAATTTTATAAAAAAAAATTAATTTTAATATTAAATATATTAAAGTCAAAACTTTTTTTTCTTAAACTCCATGAAAATCAATACAACCCAAATATTTTAGGATTGAGGGAGTAGTTAGGTTTCTTTGTTAGCATTAACCCAAGGATCATCGTGTGATAATTAGAACACCATAATTAAATAAAGAGATTTGACATGTCTGTTTAAATGGTTATGATGAATTCACGAAAGCAAATTGATTCTTGGAATGGCTAAGTTTTACTCTTCGCTCTTTTCTTATTACTACACTCAATGGGCAGTTACCTTATCTCATAAAAGTTAAGAAAGGGATCTTAGCCTAATTCATTAAATAACCATAGAAGCTTTCCATCAAAGGCTTACTAAGCTAAAGGCCTATACAACCGTCAAATCATACTGACCTAGTAAGATGTATAAAGCCCACACTTAGGTGATTACATTAAATTAATTGAGCTCTCATGCTTGTCTCGCATTAGGACTAAACTCATTAGCCGATTTAACTAAATTTTTAAAAATACCAATTAATAGTAGCTCACTTACAAAAAATTCTAACATTCACCCATTTAGGCAATATTAATTAGGTTGTTTTATTTTAAGAAAACTAGAATTGAAAAAATAAGACTCCAAGCTAATTTACTTTACTTTAAAGTGGTCACAATTAAAATAATAATAATTTAGCCTTTTAAGACAACATCTAATGATCTTGTCCAACAAAACCATCTAATACTAAATCATGGTAGCCTTTATGCTTTTTATTGATTAAGACCAAGTCATAATTACAAGTACTAGTGACATAATCGATGATGGATCTTAGTGTGGCTATGTGCAAGAAAATAATACTTAAATGTGATCTCAATGTGTTATTTTCATTGTCAGTCTTTTTACTGATTTATCTAAACTTGATGAAAAATCTCCACAATATCTAGATGTGCTTGTATGTCTCCTTAACATCTTCAAGGTTTCTTAATGGTGTCATATATGAGACATACCTAAGTAACAAAATAGTTATCCTTAAGACAGACACCAAGTCTTAAAAATTCATAATGCATATAGCAAATTTTAATTGTCCAAGTGTACATGTACTAACATAATAAATAATAACATAAAATATCAACCAATGATGATCATCATTCAAGCATGGAATCAAATATCACATAGATATTTCAAACATAAAACAAATGGTTCAATATAAAGACAAACCATAATGAGTGAGTGTGAAATGTTAAACTCCCACAAATTAATTACATCAAAAGGCCCCAAAATACCCATACTCTCAATATGTTTATCAAGCACTGTAGGTCTTAATCCCTTAGTCAAAGGATCATTATTCATGTTGTCAGTCTCAATGTGTTCAATAACAATTTCACTATTTTTCACAAAATCATTGACTTTAAGATATTTTATCTCTAAATGTTTAGACTTACTTGTATTTTTATTGTTTTTAAAAACAACATGGTAGACTTATTATCATAATAAATCTTCAATGGTCTAGAGATGAAATCTAAAACTCTTACTTTTTATATTTTAAAATTATTTTTTATGTTTTTTTTTTTACTTTTTAACATTAAAAATCATGAAACTTTAATTTTATAAAAAAAATTAATTTTAATATTAAATACATTAAAATCAAAACTTTTTTCTTAAACTTTTTTAAACTTCACAAAAATCAATATAGCCCACACATTTTGGGACTGAGGATCATTGTGTGATAATTAGAATACCATAATTAAATAAAGAGATTTGACATGCCTGCTTAAGTGGCCATGATGAATTCACAAAAGCAAATTGATTCTCCCAATGGATAAGTCCTTTTCTTCGCTTTTCTCTTGTGGATTGCACTCAATAGGTAATTACCTTATCTCATAGAAGTGAAGATGGGGATCTTAGCCTAATTAATCAAACAACCCTAGAAGCCTTCCCATCAAAGGCTTACTAAGCTAAAAGTTTACATAACTTTCAAACCACACTGACCTAATAAGATGTGTAAAACCCGCACTTAAATGGTCACATTAAATTAGTTAAACTCTCATGCTTGTCTCTCATTAGAACTAAACTCATTAGCCAATTTAATTAAATTATTAAAATTACCAATTAATAATAGCCCACTTACAAAAAATTCTAATATTCTTCCACTTAGGCAATATTAATTGGGTTGTTTGATTTTAAGAAAACTAGAATTGAAAAAACAAGACTCCAAGTTGATTTACTTTACTTTGATGTGGTTATAATTTTTAAAAAAATAATTTAGCCATTTGAGACAACATCTTAATGATCATGTCCAATAAAACCATCTAATACCAAATCATGGTAGCCTTTATACTTTTTATTGATATAAAACCAATCCATAGTTACAAGTGCTAATGATATTATCGACGATGGATTTCAGTGTGGCTGTGTAGCAAAAACATAAAACCTAAATGTGATCTCAATGTATTATTTTCATTGTCAGTTCTCTTGTCGATTTCTCTAAACTTGATGAGAAATCTTCACAGCATCTAGATGTGCATGTATGTCTCTTTAATATCCTCAAAGTTCCTTAATGGTGTCATATATGAGACATACCCAAGTAACAAAATAGTTATACTTAAAACATACACAAAGTCTTAAAATTTCACAATGCACATAGCAAATTTTAATTTTCTAAGTATACATGTACTAACATAATAAATAATAACATAAAATATCAACCAATGATGATCATCATGCAAGCATGGAATCAAATATCACATAGATTTCAAACATAAAACAAAGGGTCCAATATAAAGACAAACCATGATGTGTGAGTATGAAATACAAATGATATACTTTCACTAATTAATTAAATCAAAAGACCCCAAAATATATATACTCTCAACATGTTTATCAAACACTATTAGTCTTAATCCCTTAGTCAAAGGATCAATAATCATGTTGTCAGTCCAATGTGTTCGATAATAATCTCATTATTTTTCACAAAATCCCTGACTTTAAGATATTTTATCTCTAAATTTTTAGACCCACTTGTTCTCTTATTGTTCTTAAAAACAACATAGCAAACTTATTGTCACAATAAATCTTCAATGGTCAGCTTGCATGGTGGAAGAAGTTAAGAGTGTTTATTCCACACTCTTCCAAGACACAGCTCCCTCAGCCAACATAAAAATATACCCTGAAGTGAACTTCATGTCATTTTGACAACCAATCAAGTTAGAATCTGTATACTCTACTATTTCAATATTGTCCACATTTCTGTATACCAACATATAGTCTTTGGTATTTTGCAAGTACCTTATCACTTTTTTAGTAGAAATCTAATGATCCATATCAGGATTAGAAAGAAATCTTCCAAGAACTCCCATTGCAAAAGCAATGTCTAGCTTAATGCAAACCTGAGTATACATGAGTCTCGCAATTGCACTAGAATATGGTACATTCTTCATGGATTCTTTCTCCAAATCATTTTTTAGATACTGACTTGGTTAAGTCTATTGTCTTTCATAATGGGTGCATCCTCAGCTTTACAGTTTTACATATTAAATTTATTAAGCACACGATTAATATAAGATCTTTAAGATAGTTTCAACAAATTTTAAGACATATTTTTATGAATTTCAATCCTAAAAACAAAGAAGGCATCCCTAAGATCTATCATGTCAAAAGCCTTGGATAACAACTGTTTAGTTTCATGCAATAAACCAATATTATTACAGGCAAGTAAGATATCATCTATATATAAAACAAGAAAGATGTATTTACTTATACTAATTTTAAAGTATACATATTAATCAACTTTATTTTTCCTAAAACCCAAAGAGGTAACTATCTTATCAAATTTTAAATACCACTACCTAGAAGCTTGGTTAAAGTCATAAATTGACTTTTTAAGTCAACATACTAAATGCATCTTTTCAAATTCTCGAAATCCCTTAAGTTACTTCATGTAAACCTCTTCTTTGAAATCACCATTAAGAAAAGTTGTTTTCACATCCATTTGATAAAGCTCTAAGTCAAAATATGCTATCAAAGCTATAATAATCCTAAAAGAATATTTAAAAAACACCTGTAAAAAGTTTCATTATAATCTACTCATTCGCTCTGAGTAAATCTCTTTACCACCAATCTAGCTTTAAATCTCTCTACCACCAATCTAGCTTTAAATCTCTCAACATTTTTATTAGAATCTTTATTAGTTTTATACACCATTTACAACCAATGGGTTTACACCTTTTTAGTAGTTTAAAAAGATCTCAAACACCATTATGAGCTGTAAAATTCATTTCATCATTCATTGTATCTATCTACACATAAGACTGTAGACTACTAATAGCTTCACCAAAAGTCACAAGATCAATAACATGACTAATGTCATAGTCACTCTTTGTTTAAGATAAATTACATAATCATTAGGGATGATAGATTTTTTTATCTGATAAATCTCTTTAAAAGCATTTCAATATCATTTGCTTGAACTTGAGGTACATTAATAGGAGCAAGATTAATAGAATGAAGGTTTGTATCCAGTTGCCATTAATCTTTTTTTTCTATGGGCACTAATGCAATATGGTACTGTGTTGTAAGTAAAGGAATAGAGACTTGTCTAACAAGTTCATTGTTATTCACAGCCTTGGCCATAACTTTTTCAGCAATATCCAGCTCAATAAACTTTACCACTTGTAACTCTACAGTCTTAGTTTCATGTGTAGGATAATAAAACCTATATCCTTTAGAATGGTTTGGATATCTTATTAAAAAATAATGAATACTCCTAGGTTTAGTTTTTTTTCAGAAAAGTTATAGGCTTTAACTTTTGAAAGACATTTCCAAACTCAAAAATGGTTCAACTGGGTTTCCTACCAATCTACAATTCAAAAGGTGTTTTAGGAATTGATTTACTAAGTACCCTGTTGAGTATATACAATGTAGTTTTAATAGCTTCACTCTAAAGAGATTCAAAAAGATTAGTCTTACTCATCATACTCTTTATCATATCTTTAAGGGTGCAATTCTGCCTTTTGGCCATACCATTTTGTTTAGGTCTACTAGGCATAATATATTGGGCAATAATTCTACATTCTTGTAAGTATTTGGTAAATGGTCCCATGTGCTATCTAATTTCACCATGTCTACCATAATATTTACCACTACGGTCAAACCTAATAACTTTGATAACTTTTCTTAATTGTTTATCTACCTCAGTTTTACAATTTTTTAAACTTTCAAAAGCATTAAATTTTCATCAATCAGGTAAAGGTACCCATAGCAAGAATAATCATTAATAAAAGTAAAAAAATATTTGTTACCACATAAAGTAGATATAAGAGGTCTACTAATATTAGTGTGCATAATTTTTGAAAGGTCAAAACTACGAATTATTTCTTTTTTCTTAGTCTTACTTAGTTTACTCCTTATGCAATCAACACAAGTGTTTAACTTTTCAAAATTAAAAGAAGATAAAGTATCATTGTTTATCAATCTTTGCACTCTTTCATTAGAAATGTGACCCAACCTTTTATGCCATAATAAAGAAGAGTTTTTTTTAATCAAAAATCTTTTAGACACTATCTTTTCAACATTATTGCAACTATATTCATTATTGTAGGCCAAAACATAATTTATATAAATTGTCAACTAGTTTAAATTGATAGACAACATTTGAATTTAAAAGCAAGTTAACTTTTCCATTTTCAATGCTAAAATAGTAGCCATGTTTGTTCAAAACAGAAACTAAAATCAAATTCCTCCTAAATAAAGGTCCATGAAAAATATTTTCCAAAATAAATTCAAAACCAAATTCCAAATTTAAACCTATTGTTCCTATATAACTAACATATACTTCAACACTATTCCCAACTTTAAGTTTGGCTTATTTCTCACTTGGCTTCCATTTGTTTTGAACCCCTGCAAGGTAATAGCAATATGAACAATTACACTACTATCAAGCTATCATGAATTTTGTGGGGCACTAATAAAATAGGATTTAAAGCAAACAATAGTGAGTTACTTTCTTGTTTATTCTTTTTCTCTAACCAAGCTTTATATTTAAGGCACTCATATTTTATATGACCTTTTTTTTTTCTAAGAAAAACACTTGATATCTATCTTAATGATAGTTTTAGGACCTCTTACCCCTTTGGTCTAACCATTATCCTATCTCTTATTGTCCTAAACTTTCTTATAAGCATTAAAAATAGATCTTCTAGGTTTCCCATAATTCTTTTAATAATTAGGTTTGGAGTAGGTAGTAAGATGGGCATTCTCAATCTTTTCTTGAGTTTTTCTTCTTCAGAGACACATTTTGAAATAAAATCATTAACACTCCAAACCCCATTCATAACAGTATAAGTAGTTTTGATCTGGGTGAACTCAATAGGTAAGGAATTAAAAGCATAGTGAACAATGAATTTGTTATGAAAAAAAATTTCATGGGAGGATAATTTGGTTTAAATGTGGACTATTCTCATGATGAAATCTCTAATACCCCCACACTATTATACCTTATACTCATAAGCTCACTTATAAGATTCTAAATCTCAAACTTACAAGATTTTTTATATCTATTGCTTACAACTTAGTAAAGATCCTTAGTAACTTTTTTGGTATCCAACCCACTCAAAAGGTGTTCAAAGATAAATCTTTTAATGGTATATAGACACATATGATTTGCCCTTTCCCATTTAGTAAAAAAAAATTTTTGTTTAGCAGTACTTTCATCAATAAAATCATAGGCTTTGAAAAACACAAGGCTATGTTTATCTTACTCATAACCAAAGCAAAGTTCAAATCTTCATTCCATATCTTATAATTAACCCATGAAATATTTCAATAGTGGTTTGATTGTTAGTGACAATAAAAGTCATTGTTCAATGCAAAATGCAACATTAGTCAATAGATAATATTATAAAATATATAGCAACAATTCATGATGTGCTAACAATTATTGAAAGGTCTTGGTGCATTATCACAAACTTCTCTTTGGGCAGAGAATACAACATGCAGGTAAGAACTTTTCATATAAAGCTAATATGATAATTACCCTACACATTAAACCTCTTTAGGCAGATAGATTTTCTAGACCAATACACCTTCAACCATGATGTTTTATGTTCTAAAATAAATTACCCTACACATTAACCCTATTTGGGCAGGCAGTTGCATAAGACAATTGAATAACAATCCTGTAACCTTAGAATGATAAAATATTTCATTAACTTCAATAAGTGAGTCACTTTGACACCAAACACTTATATTCATTAATGAAAATTTTTTTCCAAGTAAGACATTTCATTAATTACCTAAAATTTTCAATTTGCATACTCAACCATAATGTATGCAATAGACCACTCCAACTGAGATACTGAACCTAGATGTATCTTAATAGGTCTTATAAACAGTGTACATTGCATGTAACCTTAGGTCTTAAGCTTTGTTAAAATTAATTTTAATTACTTAATCAATTATGCTCATAAGATTTTACTCAATAGTACATAAATATTAGGGCCCATCTAAGAAGAGTACCTACTACCATTAGACTCCTAACATTTCAAAATATTTTATCATTAAATAAAATAACTAGAATCATGTGCACAATTCATAATAATTTTTGAAAAAAGCATGAACATCAAATAAAAAATATCTTATGCAATTTAAAATTTTCAAAAAAATAATACAAAAATCAAAAATAAAATTCTAAGCATGCCAAAAAAATCATAGAAAAAACAAACACTGGATGAGCCCACACACGCCACTCTCTACGTGTGGGCTTAGTCTAACATCGAGGAATGGTCATCTTCAACCTCCAACCAAGTTGACCTAATCTAACTGGAGTGGTTCTTTGCTTGTTCAGGTTTATTTGATGTTTTCAGCCTTTTTATGCATTTTCTTGGTGTTTTCAATAAATTAAAATTCCTAAAATTCAATTAATGTGATTTTCTATCAAACCTATGCAAAATTTGCATAAAAAACAACAAAAACAAGATCAATTGATAAAAAAATTAATTTCTACAAACCCAAATATAACTTGTTTTTATTTTATTTGTATTTGGTCATCTTACATTAATATTTTATGAAATTAAACACTTTAATTCAAGTTTATAACACATTAGGGATATGATCCAGGGATCAATTTTGGATTAAACACATAAAATATTGATATTTTAATCAATACAAGAATTTGTATTAAAACTTAGAACCGAAAACATTCAACTTCAATTTCTCTCTCCATACAAAGAATTAGAAGACGATCTTTATATGGATTTAATCTTCTTTCAGTAAGGACCAAAAGCTCTCAATCAATTTTGAAAAATATATCAAAGTTTAAGATTCTGTCAACTACTTAATTTCTCTCTAAACAAATAATCAATCCGTAAATCAATTAACTAACATGATTTTAAGGTCCTAATATCACATAACCACTCTGATTTCACATGTAGTCACTAACCTAAAGATCATTGTTTAATATTAAAATAATTAAATAAAGAGATTTGACCTACCTATTTGGGTGGCCATGATGAATTGGTGAAAACAAATTGATTCTCAGGGTGGTTAAATCTTCCTCTTCACTCTTCTTTTGCTAGTAGCATTTAATAGGCAATTACCATATCTAATAGAAGTGAAAAAAAAGGCTTTAGCATAATTAATTAAATAACCTTAGAAGCCTCCACATCAAAGGTTTACTAGGCCAAAGGCTTACACAACCTCCAAACCACACTAACCTAGTAAGATGTGCAAAACCCACACTTAAGTAATCACATTAAATTAATAAGGCTCTTATGTTTATCTCATATTAAAACTAAACTTATCATCCGATTTAATTAAATTATTAAACTTGTCAATTAATAGTAGCCCACTTATGAAAAATTCTAATATTCTTGCCTCATGTTAAAGCCATTTTTATTGTATTTGGAGTTACTATGGATTAAATCCAGATCACTGAAATTAAAAAAATTAATATTTTACCAATAGATCATATAATTTTTTATTGAACTTCTTCAACCTTGACATTTCACTAATTACCTAATTAAGCTTGAAGTTGCAAACCATTATAAGAGCTTAAGTTATAACAATCAATGATAATTGTAAAAAGTTTAGATTGGATTGACACAAAAGATTTCCTTTAAATTTACTATATGACTATTATGTATATGATCTTTAAAACAAGCAGACAATAATATATTAATTTGTTAGATAGCTTTCTAGTTTCTTTTATATAATATAACTGTCTTAGTCTAAAAGAAGTATAATGCATACGTATATCCATCCACTTGTATTCTTTTTCCTACCTGAAAAATGTGTCAAATAATTTGAAGTAATTAGTACATTTTAACACCCTTAAAAAGGGGTACTTAAATCATATTTGTACATTTTTTTAATGGAAATCATTGTCTAATGTATTTGTTTTGCTTTTAGTTTTTTTTTTTGTAAACTTTATTTTTGGGTTTTCTTATTGGGAGGAAGCAAAGTATTTTTACATATGCCAATAAAATTAGACAATAAAGATGACTTTTTTTTGTACATATCCATTGGTTTATCTTAATTTACACTTTCATCTTTTTTTCGATATTTGAAACTGTTAAAATTGAATTCTAATAATTTGAATTTAGGTTAATGTTACAAGTAGTTCTGGAACTATAGTGAAATTAATGTTTAATATAATACCTGAATTTTAAAAATCTCTAATATGGTACATTAACTATGAATTTATTAATTAATATGATACTTTGAAGGTTGTTTGTGTAGCATGTGTCATCATATAGAGTTAATCATATTAGGGGTGAGTTTCACATTAGCCATGTTAAGGATGAGTATTACATTAGTTAACAATTTCATTGTTCAAGTACCATATTAGAGATTTTTAATATTCAGATATCACATTGAATATTTCAATATAGTTTAAGAACCAATCATAACAATAACCTTTGAATTTAAGAGTTTAATAATCTACAAACTAATTTTAACATATAAAATTAGGTATTTAATCTTACCCGAAAAGAATATGTATGTTTTTCTTTCATAATATATATTTTTTCAAATCTACAAAAGTACAACCCTATCATTAATTAGAGTTTAAAACTCTATCTTAGATGTCTAAAGTGCCAGTTTTGAGATGGATAGAATCTATGGGAATAAAAGATAAAACTACTTGATATTGTCTAATATCCAATATCATTTGTACAAAAAATAATATATTTTATACAACAATATTGTTTCAAATTTTGATTAATTGCATTTGGTTCTTCCATTAATTTACTCCCTATATATTTATATAAGATAAAATACATAATTAATCATTCAATTATGATTGAATTTTTAAAATAGTTAATTAACTATCGAAGTTTTTCAAGTTAATCACATAAATTTAAGTAAATATTTTTCTTAGTCACCCAAACCTTAATCTCTAATGAGATATTAACATGGTATTGCTAGTTCAAATGTTAGGTGTCATGTAACCAAGGACGAATCTAGGATTTACACTCAGTAGGAGAAAAATATATATAATATTGAATATATATAAGCAAACTAAAATGCATAAAAAAATTACTTTATATATACATAAAAATAACAAATTACAATTGTTCTTTTCGACTTTTCATATTTTGAAAACATTGTAAAATATTTTCATTATCAATATTACAAAATATATCTTTCTCTATATAGGTAACCAAACAATCATTCATCTAAGAATCTCTCATTCAATTACGTAAATAGTTCTTTGCAATCATCATAGCAGAAAAAGCTTTGTTAACTAATGCAGTGGAAATTAGTAATATCAAAACTAATTTCACATGTAAGTATACCAATGGATACACAAAATGTTTTTTCATCTCAACAAGTTTCGTGAGAAGGTAACTAATACTTTTCAAGCTTGTAAACTCATCATGAGATCTTAAATTAACAACATAAGTTTCAAATTGATTGTCAAAAACTAATAGCTCCAAATTAGAAAATTCAACTAGATAAAATTGAGCAAAACAAATCAATTTTTCCTTGTCAAAAGCTTCCAAAGAATCACAAGGATTTAAAAAAACCATACAAAGAAATAACTCTATATTCACCTTATTAAAACGATTGTTAAGCTCTTGAAGTTACATAACTATTATTGTGTAAAATAACTCAAGCTAATAATAATGTAAATTTGTCATTATTTGAGCATTGCATTGAGGTTTTCCACGAGTTACAAACATATCATCCATATTTAGGATGCTAATAGTATTTTTTTCACAAAATAAAGAAATCTCCTTGTGTAAATATTTTCATCCATCATCTCTCATCTTTTGTAATCATTGCTTCTCTACTCTTACTAATGCCATTGTATTCATAATATCTTGATCTCGCCTTTGTAATGCCAAAGATAATTCATTTGTAATCCCCAAGATATTTTTCATCAAATGCAAGTTAAAAGTAAAGTCAAAAGAATGAGTTGAATCTAATAAAGCAGAAGCTTCACCTCTTTACTCCGAGCTATTCCCATCCTCTACACCAATTTCAAGCACATTAATAATGGAACTAAACATAAGAATCAAATTTATCAAAGTCCCATAATGTGAATCCCATCGTGTATCCCCAACTCGTTGAAGACTTATTTTTTTATTTAAACCCCTTCCCATAGAAAGTTCACCAACTCGTAATGCCTCAACAACTTTATCAAGTTATTTTTCTCGAAGAACATCTCTTCGTTTACATGAAACCCCAACAACATTCACTACATTTGTCACAATGTTGAAAAGTAACGCAATTTGAATATGATTCTTTGCCACAGCTACAAGTGTCCATTGAAGTTGATGAGCAAAACAAAGAACAAAATAAGCAAATACACTACCTTTTATGATCAAAGTTTTTAATTCATTGAATTCATCTTGTATGTTGCTTGCTACATCATAACCTTACTCATGAATCCTTGATATACTAAAATTATGCTTAGAGAATAATGCTTCAATAACTACTTTAAATGACAAAGCGATTGTATCACTGACATGTATTATACCTAAAAAATGATCAATAACATGCCCTTTAGAATCCACATAGCGCAAAGCAATAGCAGTTTATTCTTTGATTGAAAAATCACGAGATTCATCAAGTAAAATGAAAAATAATCTATCTCCAAGATCTTTCATAATAGTATTGGTAGTCTTAATTACTGCGGTACAAATAAAATCTTTTTAAATATCATGTGCTATCAAATTTGAATTTTCAATGAATTTTTCAAGACAATACCATTGGTGGGTTCATTATGATTGATAAGAAATCTAAAAAGCTCAAGAAAATTTCCTTGATTGTGAAAGTTCTCAATTTCATCTCCACCATAAAATGCCAAACATTAACATAAAAGAAATTGAATACAATCAAGCATCGCAATTAAGCGAACTTGATAATCATTTCGTGCTTGGTAGGATTATTTTGCAAAAGTAAATTGAATGTGTTGCTTTTAATTTAGCAAATCTTGACAACACTTCCAAACTTTGTTATGAGCACTATTAGGACTTCTAACATGGATATTAAATCTTTCTTTCTTTTTTCAATTTGTGAATCAATCTAAAACAAAACAATCACCATCTGCTTGCTCTTCAATATCTATTCAATAAAGATAATAACACAAACAAAAAAAGGTATCCTTCTCCATACTATATTTTAGCATAATCTTTTAACCATGTTTGAATAAATAGATGTAATGCCTTTCCATTTTTTTTTTTTTTTGGGAAAATTATATTCATAAGGTTGATATGAACCTTTTTGCAAATAAGCTCTTCGATAAGGGTGTAAACGAGCCGAGCCGAGCCGAATAGTGAGAAGCTCGAGCTCGACTCACAACTCGGGGCTCGATACTCGACTCGAGCTCGATCGAGTTTTATTTTTCAAGCTCGAGCTCGATTCGTGATCGAATTTGAGCTACTCGAGCTCGCTCGATTAAGTTCGATTAATATGTAAAAATAAGCCCGATTCGTATATTCGACAAGAGTTCGATTATTCATGCTCGAATTTGAATTCGAACTCGAACTCGAAATATTTTATTAATTAAAATAATAAAAATATATTTAAATATAAAAGCTCGATTAGGCTCGCGAGCTACTCGAGTCAGATATAAGAATACTCGAATTCAGCTCGATCGATAAGTCGAGCTACTTGAGCTCGAGCTCGACTCGATAATAATCGAACCGAATTCAAGTTTTTTTCGAATCGAACCCGAGTAGCTTGCGAGTACTAATGTATCATTTACACCCCTACTCTTCGAACCTTATCTCTATCTTTAGCATTATAGTCCAAAAAATTTTTTTGTAACCCAAGATCCGAAAAAAGATCGTCTAAATTTAATTCAACATGAACTTACTTTGTACAATGTTATGTGCCACTAGTATTGATTTCATATGATTCTTCAAATTTTGGCTTCCTTTTAAAAAGATATTTCTCCATAACTAATTAAATTAAATAATTTAGTTTATGTAATTTTTTTAAAAAAATAAAAAGATATGTTCAAAATAGAATTATGCATGGTAATAAAGATCAATCGACTCTATATTTGAAATATATGAGTAAAAATGCAATTCACATATTGCAAACATATTGCCATGTAAGAAATTGAATAGAACTTGTAACTAGTTTTACTAACTAGTTTTATAATCTTTATATAAAAAAATAATTTTTGCCAAACTTAAAGTTAATTTAACTAAATGAGTAATAACTAAAAAATAAAAAAATATATAAAACACAAAAAACACAAACATTATAAAAAAAAAAAAAAACATGCTATCAATAACATGATCAAACTATTTTATCAATATAACAAATTTTAAATAGTAAATAAACACTTTATTACAATGACTTATTGACTAATTATAAGAACATAAAAAAACATTACTTACTTAAATATCTTGTTGGCAGAATAAGATAATCCAACTTCTAATTTGTTTCTTTAGTTTAGTGAATTTCTTTTCACTTTTTTAATTTCTTTAATTTCCTTCTCTGGTTCTCTGTGTTAAAAATTGGTCTTACTTTCTTGGTTTGAAAAAGTAAAAGCTGTAAGTGGAGAAGAAAGAGAAAAATTGATGATTTTTTTTACAATCAATTGCTCTTTTTTTTTTATAATAACTTTAAAATCTTTCTTTATTCAAATATCTATCACTCATAATTAATGCAACTTTTTATTTTTTACATGTCATATATTTTATTTTTATTTTCAATGGAGACATTATAAAGGAAATAAAATTTTTTAGTATTTTTATAATATATTTTTAAAAAATATAAAGATTTTAGTGGGGGCACGTCCTTGCATATGACAATGTTAAAATAGTTATCAAGTGCCACATGACATTATCCCGTCAATTATCAAGTACAACCAATAATGTGATAATGCCATATAGTACTTGATAGCTAATGTGACATTGACATATCAGTGTATCATTAGATATTACAATTGGATAACAAAAAAATATTTATTTAAATTTAAATAATTAAATTAAAAAAATTAATAGGTAGATGATTATTTTTAAGAGACTATCATAATTAAGTGATCAATGATATATTTTGTACATTTATATATATATATATATGCTTGATCATTAATTATAGTATATAAGTTTATATATATTTAGTTGATTTTTGCATAGAAGACGAAAACCTAAAAAAAATGAGAAAAAGAAATTACAAGTAATGAGGATCAAAACCTCACGCCTTGTTAGAAACTACTGCTAGGGGAGGTAGTTGTTTTTTTTCTTTTTAATTTTTATTAGAAAGAATATATTTAATTAATTCAAGTGTGAAAGCAACAACTAAGTCAGTTATTCTCTAATTAACAATTAAATAGTGTTACATTTTTAAAGTGTAAAATCAATACTACATTAAATTAAAAGAATCTTCTAAGAATTCTATATGTGACACCTATCTTATATTATTAAATTACTATTGTAATTTTATTCATTTTTGTTTTTAATTATTTTACTTTATTTGTTTATTTTTATTTAATTATTTTGTATTTTTAATTAATTTTAATTTGTCATTTATTTAAAATTTAAATTAGGATAGATTTTGATTAGTTCAAAAATATTAATTTTTTAAATTTGAAAACAATGTAATAAATTTTGAAAATAAATAAAAATATTTCAATGATAAAATTTTTAATAATCACAAATAGTTGATTTTCTAAGAAAATTGTACATGAGTTATTTTTTAAAAATGTTACCCAAATTATGAAAAATCTTAGGAAAAATATTCAATAATGATAATTGATATCAATTTTTGAGTCAAAAAAATGTAAAAAATTTTGAAAAAAAATAAAAATTATTTCAAAGATAAAATTCATAAAAATCACAAATGATTGATTTTCTAAGAAATTTTTATATGAAAAGTTTTTTAAAATTTGGCCAAAATGATGAAAAGTTTTGGATATTTCAATAATGATAATTCACATTTACTTTCAAGCAATAATAAAATGAAAGTGAGAAATTCATGGAAATAATAAAATAAATTATGGAATTAAAATTTAGATCTTTTAAAAATAATAATAAATCCAACAATGAAATTCTTTAAAAATCATGAATAATTAATTTTTTAAAAAATTAGATAAAAATATTTTTAAATGTGGTCCAAATGAAAATTTTTTATTAAATAAAATGATAAACAATTTAATTAACTCATGCATATACTGGGAATAAATACTAATACGAGTGAAGAAGATGTCTCTCATTTTCAAGGTTTAACGGCAGGAGACACCAATCCACAGAAAAGGATTAAAGAAACCAAAACAGATGAAAAAGATTTATTTTCTTTTTCAGTAAATCATAAACCATAAATAAATCTCATGTATAATTAATAATTAGAAAACCTTTTTCTTTTCTCGGAGTTATATTGATACATAATAACTTCAAATTCAATAAAATCCACACAATAATTTTTTAGTAATACCTAAGAAATATTTTTAGATTTTGTTTGAATCTAAATTTAAAAAAAAAAAAAACTTTAAAAACATATTTTTTAATATTAATTTGATGCATCCAAAATTTTATTTTAAAAATATTCCTACAAGTACCAAACCTAGATGACAAATAACAGAAGAATGGGAAGAAGAAGCGGTCAGCCATATCCTTTAATTATTAATTATCTATGTTGGTGAGTACAATAATTTGTGAATTTGTCATTTTTGCGTTGAAGAAGAACCATGGCGGCCACCTACTGTTCTTTTAGAAGGGTCCCATTTCAAGTCTATAATATAATATCTCTTTTGATAAATGAAGACTTGGAAAACCCCTTTCGGTTCATCACTATGCTTCTGTCGACTTTTGGGAAAATATGTATTAATTTAGGCTTTTGGCTTCATACATTTTGACAATGGGGAACGTATCTTTCTAAGGTCAATTTTTTGTTAAAATTTTTAATCTTGTTGACCAGTGATAAGGCTGCAAGAAATTCGAGTAGATAAAATTTGAGTAAAAAAGTTAGGTTAATTTGAGTAAAGCTATGTTTGTAAATTTTTTTTTTTTTGGTATTATATTATCGAGACAGGATATTCTAATGCTTAAAAGTTAATAAATATTAAATTTTTTTATTTGTCAAATAAATAATTAGTATCTTAAGTTAAATTATAAATATATTATCAATAAATGATTGATTCAATCGATTAAAATTTATTTTTTTTAATAAAAAAATTTAAGATTCGAATCTTATCGATAATCATTTATTTGAATCATCTCGAATATATGATTTACAGTCACTTATCTTAAATTATCATATACGACATATTTTATCTTGATCCGAAAAACTCAACAACTTATTTACTTCTAAATTTTTTTTTACCAAAAAAATATTTAAAGATATTTGTGAATAATATATAAATGTGTTAATTTGATGTACAAGTATACTGCACATGACTTGATATGAAACAAGATTAGAATATTAATTATTTGATTCAGTGGTTCCGACTAAAAAATGGAGTTCCAAACCGCGTTCCAAATAAAAAAAAAAAAAAAAAAAAAAAAAAGGTGTGCAACCGACACTTCAAGCAAAGAACAATTTTGAAGTACAAGCAGATCCGCGCACTTGGATCTTAAATCTAGCACTCCGTGTGCATGCGGGCAGACACGCCCACGCCCTCCACATGTTAAAAAGATGAATATAACACGGTTTTTTCTCAGCTAAAACACATTTAACCTATGTTTGGATTGACGTAAGGGAAGAGAAAAGAAAAAAATAAAAAAAAATTATTTGTAAATGATATAAATAAAAATAAAAAAAACGGAAGATATACCTAGTTTTTCTTTTTTTTTTTAACTTTTTGTATTTTTTAATTACCCTAAGGAGAAAAGGAAAGGAAAACAAAAGAATAAAATTTTTAAAATATAAAATGATTATTATATTCTTATTAATTTTTTTAAATTAAAAGTGTATGATTTTAAATTTTAAAATTATATTGAGAATACAAAATATCATTTATCAATAAATTTATTGTCTCTATTTTTTTTATGAATTTTATAAATTTCAATGATGATTTTTTATGAAAAAATAAAAAAAATTGAAAACATGGAATACATTAACATAAATATATAAATGTTAAGTAAAAATAAATACTATCAAAGATTATAATAAAAAAATAATATAATAAATCATTTCCTTTCCTTTCTATTATTTAACCAAAAACAATAATTGTTAAGATTCCTCTACTTTTTTTTCTTTATTAATTTTAACTATCCAAATAAAATATACATGTATCTTGTCTTTTCCTTTAAAAAACCTTCCATTCCTTTACTTTATTTTTTTTTTTACTAATGTTTATCCAAACATAATATTAAATTAAATGTAATAATAGACAAAAAAAAAAAAAAAAGAAGCCGCCATAAATTAACGATTTTGATTCCTAATTGATAGAGTATGTAACTATTTTTTTTAGTGTAATTTTTATATTTTTGAATTTTTAAATTAAAATTATTAAATTTAAAAATATTATTTTAATTTAAATAAATTATAGATTTAATTTTAATTTAAAGATTTAAAAATGTAAAAATTACATTTATGTAAATGAATTTTTCTTCATCTCGATATAATAATAATAATAATAATAGTAATAATAATCAAATTATATACTACATCTTAACAAGATTATAAAACAAAGAAAGAATAAGAGCTCAAAAACACAATTAAAATCCTAAAAAGAAAGTAAAGGCGCCTCAAAGCTACCAAATCTTATCGAAAACAAATGCTAGAATAAAAGAAATATCATGAAATTAATTAATGACAATAGGCCTTAGGGTATATTGTTAGTGGGAAACTAAAGATGTCTATAAAATTATGACAATCACCCAAGTTGGAAAGAGCTTTTAGCTAGGTTTTTATAATTCATATATCACAAGTAGTCAATAACAAAATAAAAAAATTGGAAGAATATTTCCAAATCTCCAATTACAAATTCATTAGAATATATTTTGGTGTATAGAATTCAGATTCAGTAGCCTTTGAAGAATTCAAGTATAGAAAATTTTGTACCCTAATGATGACGAATATGAATGTGACATGTTAAAAGGTGCGGCGACATGCGCACATAAACTTCAAATTCAACATTATAATTTACCTAACTCTGAAAATAATTCAAAGTTCAATGGTAACAGAAAGTAATTTTTAAGTCTTTGGGATGATAAAAGACTATGGGATTGAACTTGATTTTCGTGTTGAACAACTACAATTAGATTAATTTTCAAATGTCAAATTTTAGCCATTCTTATATCAAATGATTTATTGATATACGCCGGTTAATTATGGCTGCACTCCACTTGTTTTGACCCTTTTTCCTCCAAACGGTTCTCTTCTTTCGTAAAATTTTGTTTTTGATAAATGATAAAGAGAGCAATTTGTTGCCGATTGTCTACGTCCAGCCTAAAGTCGTTGCTATGGGCCATGGCTATTGGCTACCCACTGTCGTCGAACTTGAGGATTTTAAGGCAAATATTTGAGAAAGATTGCTCTGTGTCGTTGACAATTTAACAACAGCAACACTGCCTGAGGCTCTTTTGTAGTTGTGTGGGTTGACGACAAGGAACAGCTGTGGCGAATCGGCCTCGCTTGGGTTGGATTGAGAGTTCAGACTGGAGTGGAAGTGTAGGAACGTGAGGTTGGAGGAGACTTGAGGGTTGGGTGGACGTTGGCTTCAGTCACTTGAGAATTGACATGGAATCATGTCTCACATGGCTTGAGTTTCTCATGGGTCAATTGGTTAAGTACGGGCGCACAAATGTAACAAGGGTCACATCTCTAACCGAGTGCTGTCATCAAAATTGAAATGACCATATGACTCATGACTCTATTTTGACCAATATTAATAATTCACTACTCATATAGTTCCAAATACTAATGATAATAATTAAACATTTGTACCCTTTATAAATATATATGGTCAAGAAATTGATGCGAAATTTTCTTTTTCTAAAATTAAAAAAAAAATCATATTAAAAAATAAACATCTTTATGAACAATCATCAATATTCCATTTCAATTTACCCGCAAAACCCAAGTTAATTTAATAGTTTATTAGAAAATCCAATTCTATGATACTTTCATTAGTTTTTTAATGAGAAAAAGCGAATTCAAATTCTGCTCTTTAAGTAAGGGAATCCTGTACTAATGAACGAAATGTAATGCTAGGGTGCGATATTTTCATTGTTAAGATTAGAAAATTGAACAAAGGAATGGGAATGAGAGGAGGAAGATAAAGATCAGATTTCCCAATTATCTTTATTTTGTTCAATCCACTAAGTGATTCCTCAATCTTCATCCGTATGCAACATGCAGCAGCAGCATCAGCAAGTCAAGAAAAGGGTTAGAGATTACAAGTTATGGGCTTTGTTTAGTGTAGTGGGTTTAGTGCTTTCTTGACGAATCGATGCTTCACTTTGACGGCCCAAGCTAATTCGTCAGATTTCAGAAAATTATTCTTTTTTCCCCTTTCTTCTCTAATCTCCATTCACATTAAATGAATTTCTTTTTCTTTGTAGAAAGTCAAGTAAGATGTGTTTCATCTTTCCTTGGTTTTATTTTTATAAGGAAAGAATGTTGTTAAAAAATTGTAAGCGGATACACCATACGAGGAAAAACAATAATACAAACATTTTTCACCCAATTTCTGTCCACTTCAAAGAATCAAGAATCAAATCATAATTCTTAAGCTATTTGCATTGATCATGCTAGGAAAAATCCACAACCTTCCTTTTTCTTGATTTTAATTTGATTATAACTGTTGCATAAGATAATTCACATGGAGAAGATAATTATGAAATGAATAAAAATAACTTCATAAAATCTATAGTTTATACATACTTTAATCCTTTCTTTGGTCAAGTTCACTAGTTCCATTTTCTTGGATCTTCTAAATATCTCTCTTCCTTCTTAATATTTTATTTTTATTATATCTTCAACATTTCCTTATAAAATATATGTTAAGAGATTAATATTTACTACTAAAATAAATTCTAATATTAATATTTGTTAGGGAAAAAGACTTCAATGTTGTCCTCGTTAAAAAATAAATAAATAAAAGAATTTTTAACATTTTTTTGGGTACAAATAAGGCTAAAATTTTAAGGAAATTAAAAAAATTTATAAGTAGTAAAGATTAGTCTTATAAAAATTTCACTGCTTAAGAAAAATAAATGAATCACTTTGGACTAAATCACAAAATCATTTGTAACAAATAATTTGTTAGAACTCGAGAACTGTTTTTAAACAGTTTGGGTTTAAAAAAGTAACATATTTTATGCTTTTGTTTTAAAAAATTGAAAATAAAAACAAATATAGTGTATTTGGCATGCAAAATTTGACCAGGAAGTAGAGAGAACATTGATGATTATGTTGATAACGATGATGATGGAAGATAAGGATAGATTTTCCATTCTCCTAACTCACTAGGATCGAAACATGACCAAAAGAGATGAAGCTAGCATTTAATTGATTGACGTCACTACAAGCACTACAAGTTTCCAGAAACTGAAACACTAATTTCTCCGAGCATCCATCCAATTGGATAAAACATGTACTATCCAAGTTGGTAAACATATAATCAGTTGATCACCACACTAACCCTTCTTATCCGCATCCACCGCCCCCCACCCCGTTTGTCTTTTACAACTTGTGGAGAATGTAGATCCTTCTGCTATCTTCTTCTTCTTCTTTTTTTTTTTTTATCAATAATCTTCAATGTGTCCATCATTTATCAAGATCATTCACTCTCAAATTTAACTCATTAGCTATAAACTTTACTTCTAGTTGAAAAGTTTTGATGACCTTTTATAGTAAGTGGGTTATGGTTTATGATTAAATAAAAAAGCTGATAATTCAATCCTAATATGAGACAAATAAAAAAGCTTAATTAATTAATTTGGATTTATTCTCATAGACTTTGCTCATATTATTGAGTCAATATGATATGATGATTGTGTAAACGTTGATCTGATAAGCTTTTTATGGGAGGTTGTTAGACTTTTACTATAAATATTTGCCTAAATCTCCTGTTCACTTCTAGCGCATGATAGCTATTCATTGAAAATCACCGCTACGGATAAAAGTAAAAAGCAAGACTTGATTGGTTAAAATTTTAATCTACTTTCGTTTTTGATAATGTCCGTCCAAATAGACATGTCAATTAGCTTATCCTATTATGGTTTTCTTATTATCACATATGAAATCGCGAAATTTTGCTGACGAGAGCTCCCAAAAGAAGATCGGAAAGAAGTTTGAAACAAGTCTGGTTTATAGCTGGCATGATATGGTATACTGAGTGGGCTAAACTTGGCAGAGCAAAATAGAATATCGCCCTTTTCCCCTGCCATTTTGGGTAGGATGGATTTAAAAGTAAACTGGGAACCTGTTTTTTCTTTTTATTTTTCTGTCATCCTAACGTGGCTTGAAAGGTAGAGTCGATAGCTTGATCCATCTAAAGGAAGTTCAAAACAAACACAACTCGATTTGTCTGTCTTAACCCTTAACCATCCACAATCATAAAACTACTGTCCAGGATTCAATTTACAAGCATATAAACAACCTACTTAGGTAGCATTGGATCCAAATCTGTGCAAAATTGGTGAGTTAATTACAGCAAAACATCAGTACAAATCCATGCATCTATATTTCAGCTAAATTACATTTTAATGAGATATGTCAAGACTTGAGAAAGTTTGGCATGTATAGTTCTTACCGCATCAGCAACAGGTCAATGATCTGTAACAGCACACATCACATATCCTCCAACAATGGGCAAAGACTATTTGATTTTTCCCTTTTCCAAAGAATTTTGCCCCTCTAAAGGAGCCTTTCAAGGGTAAATCAGTATGTTTTGAATTATATTCATATATCAAGAATCATATTACTTTTAAGAGATAAAGAACAAAAGAAAAAAAAGGGGAATTTAGTCAATATACCAAATTATGGGAGTCATGGCTAGTTACGGTTGTCCCCCAACCAACACATAAACATAACCTTTAGGCACATACTGCAGATCCAAGAGAAATGACAAAGTCAGCAGGAAGAAACAACAGCGAAAACAAAATTAAGGACGATTGGTTCAAGCAAACACTGTACCACCCAAAGCCCTATGACAAACCCAAATCCAAGTTGATTCGAATCAAGGAGGCTCAGATGTCAACATTATGGAGTCCACCAGGCTTCTTCATGCTCACATTTATTATACCATGTTGGTTCCTACCCCATAATGTTGTTCAAAAACTCCGGCCCATCAAAATGCTGGAAAACTCAAGAATTATGAAGAGACCAAAAGGGAACGCACTGTTAGTGAGATGTGTATGATGGCCGTTCAGTTATGAAATTTTCATTTTGTGCAACGTCATTCACAGGGTGAGCCGTGATGAACCTGCATAGTATTAGAGGAAAACATATTAGAAGAATAAGAGCCTTTAGCATAATTGCTTCAAGTTGGTTTTCTTTAGCAGTTTGCATTAAGCTATTGTCTTGAAGATACTAGGTACTTCCTCTACAGGGATAAAACAAAAATGTGCTGGAATTTCAGTTGCACTCTTGCATTCAGAATTAACTAAAACTACACCCAAAATCAGCCTTAAAGTGACAATAACTATTGGAAAAAGAAGCAGAACCAAAAGCAGAGTCAGTCTGAATGCGGCCACCGCAGAACTTTGAGGTTTCCGTAACCATACGTTACATCCAACATATATTGAGAAGAGTGATTCTTCTACCTGAACCAAGTCTCCAGCTTTTGCAACAATTCTCTTAATGAAAACAGCAACCTACCCAAATCCAGGCTCCTGTAGCACAAGAAGAAGATAAGAATACTTCAGTATAAGATACACTATTGGGTGCAAACAATAAGCTAGGCAACTCTAGAATGTGAAGAAGAGCCCTGATTATTGAAAAATTCTACTAAAGATGTAACACCAAACGAACAAGAATTTCGTATGCAATTGTAACAATAGCAGACAGATAATTAATGATTCATTGACTCAGGAGAATACACAACAGTTTTGAATGACTTAACAGAACATAGATAAATTGTTCACAGAATAAATGTACCATGTTTTGAGAATGTGAATTAATCAGGGAAGTAACGACAAATTAAAAGAAAAAACATGTTGATTGCCATATCTGGAGAAATTCCTTGCCATGGTAATTAACTTTTTCTCACTGTCTAATTTAGGTAATTTTTTTCTATTTTCAATCAAAAATCATCAAAGTAACTTTTTTATAGATGGTTTTCAAAAAGTTACGTGTAGATTTTTAACTATCATTTTTTATGCTAATTAAATTCAAAATTTGTGACAATCACAAAGTAAAAAAATCCAATATTTAAATATATCCATTTGAACTAACTTTTATGGGAATGGAGCCTTCTCACCCACTCTCACAAATTGGGCCCCAAATGTCATAACGCTCAAATACCTAAAACTTAATTATACACTACGCAAGCCCATATACCACATAATCCCTTCTTTACCCATTTTAAACGAAACATTAAAATATTATGAAAAAATATAATTTAAAATTTTAATATAAATAATATAATTTAAAAAAAATAAAAAATAAATTTTATATTTAATATATCAATGCAAGTTATAATATAATAATTTTTATTATATATTTTATACAAAACAAACAAAATATAAATACCAGCATTACCAGTAGTCTCCTCCCTCGTCAATTAAAAATTTCCAAAGATTTTGTTTTCTAGTAACTAAATACCCAAAATTTTTTAAGCTGCCAAATCAAACAGTAAGATCCCATCAATATCATCTCAACTCCATCGGACTTTGGTGCGAATAAAAATTGCCTACCACCTACTGCTATTGACAAAAGGCCTCAAGAGGACCACAAATAATATAATCACGAATCCAATTCTTCATTATGCTCTCACGTCCCACAACATGGAGAGAAGTGGGATCCACCAATCGTCACACCACGTCATCCCTCACAACATAAAGTAATTGATCATGGGTGAATTATAAAATGAAGTAATTTAACATATATATTTATAATTTGGTTTCATAATCAGAAATAATAAAAAATAATTATAACTAAGAAAGAGCTTTTATTTTCTTTTTTTTTTCACCAAAACTTCTAATTAAATTTTCAAAAATACTTTTAACACTATTTTTATTCATTACACCCCCACACTTTAAATTTAATATTTCATAAACAATCTAACACCTTATCACCCCCTCTTCACACCCCTCTTCATTCTTTTTTCCCTTAAACCTATTTCTCTAAAAAATAAACTTAAAATCCAACTTAGATTTAAAGAAATTCAAAGAAAATTAAGTTATAAAGCTTGTAATTAAAGGTAATTCATTCATTTTTATTCAAAAAAATTTTAGGTGAAATCGATGTTATGATTCATAGCTTCCGAAAATGTATTTCCTAAAGTTTTTCTAAGTTTTTGGAAGTGTATTTTCAAAAAATTAGAACTTCCAAAAATGCATTTTTCAAAATTTTTAAAAACTTTTTCATCCTTATATGCTTTACAATTTCAACTGCATAAAATAATTCATGTATACCTCTCATCACACGACCATAACATTACTTGTCAATACCAACCTAATTTACTCGTTCTGCCTCTATAAATATCATTTTGAATACATTCCTAGATATTAAGCCTCACAACTATTTAAATGGTGAAAGCTTATAATTATACTTGATAATTATAAGACCTTTCTCAAATGAAACATTTATTTTTATATGTTGTAACTTAATAAGGGTGTTCAATATACTCCATGATTATTAAAAATCTCTTTAAGATGATCCAAAGTACCTTTTCAATTTCTCATATACATTTTTGATCCTGAACGAATTAATAAAGATACATTAGAATGAATGTTTTGTTATGAATTATTCAAATTTAAATGACCTTAATAAAAAAAATAAAATCATACCTAATTTATTGTAATATTTTCAAAGTACATTATTTTATCCATCCAAACAATAACAAATATGTCTTTATATTTTGTTAATCAATGCTTTTTCACATACTTAATTACACCTAGATGAGTCTAGTAATTAATTTCAATGAACTTGATGCCGTTCATACTCATCATGGGTAGAAAAGAACACAATGACACTCAAACCTAACATGAATGCCTCCTACTTTTCTTTTCATTAAAAAAATTTCTTACAATTCGTAAATACATTTTTTAAGATATGTAATCTGCACAAAAGAATTGTTCTACTGAGAAACATAATATGTATTGCATTCATTAATGCAAAATCTTTGTTAGTAACAATAACATAGGAAATGTAATAGAAAGCATAAAATTTTTTAACATAAACAATGCCCAATTATAGTTGTCATAACGCTCAACATCCATGTACATAAATGTAATAGAAAATGTCATCTCAATGAAAGTCACTAATAATCTCAAATAAATAAAGATGATATCTATTTGTTTTATAAGTGCAATCCATAATCAAGAAACTAAGAAAAATATGTAACAAATATATACTAGTATGATGAGCCAAGAACAAGCCTCCCACACAATCGTTGAAGTATTTACAATTTTGTAACAAATATATACTACACCATTCATGTATTTACAATCGGATAACTTTTTTTTAAGTTATTCAGCTTTCTCAACATATATGTATATTTTATGTTCAGTATATATGATTTTTATATTGCTTAAAATTTTTTCATCATGTTATTTTAAGGTCAATAGTTTTTTTTTTTTTTTTGGTTTGACCATACTGTTTGAAATATCAATTACTATTGCCTTTTTTTTGTTAGATAATCGATCTACAAATGAATGTCTCTCTAACTATTTTGTTAGTAAATGATTGTGAAATCCACAGGCTATTTTCACACTCCACTCATCATCATTTGCCAATTTAAACCTATATAGCTAAAATGGGCAATCACAATTCTTCATTTCCATTCTCTTACGTTGCATTTCTTCTACATTTGTCTTATTTTTTTGCTATATGTATTTTTTATTACATTCACATGTCAATCTGATTCTAGGTTTTTTACCTGGACCTTCCAAATAAAAGTTTTTAATAACAACCATAAAATTAATATCTTTTTCAACTTGTCAATGTTTTCTTACTACAAAACATTGGTATAACAATTTGAATTATCACATTTTGCATCTATATAAATTAACATTAAAAACACATTCTTTATGCCTCTCAAAGTTAACTTCAAGGACATAATCTTACCTCTTCAATAATAAATAAAGAACTATAATCATATATGGTATCCAAATTCTTTAGTGATTTATTTCACTCTATCAATGTAATTCCCACATTGTTCTGCATGCTAATAAAAATTAAAAAATTATTATTGATCTATTTTCAAAAAATTATTTTTACTAAATTTTACAAGTTTTCGAATATGCATTTTCATAACTTTATACTTCTTTTTGAAAATGAATTTCTAGTACATTGTATGCGTTTTTGAAATTTTATATTTGAAACTTTTCTATTATTTTTGAAAATTACTTAACAATATTGGATAATTATATTTGATAACATAAAGATCTTTTCAGAAATTCATTTTCAAAATCATAAAGAGATTTTCAATCATTCATATCAAATTACATAAATATTTTTGAAAATAAATTTTCGAATACTACACTTATGTTCTAAAAATGTATTTCTAAAATGTATGAATTTAGGTTTAACACCAACTTACTCGATTGTCTTGTTCGAATTTTCATTACTTCATATGGTTTTCTCGAGTTCACTTTTAGTTTTGACAATGTACAAGTTATTACACTTACTTTTACAGATTTTGAGTAGGTTTTTGATTTGGTATGGATGGTTGCAGTAAGAAGAAAGAAAAAAAAGAATAGAATAGAAGATGGTAAAGAAAGGTTTAGGGAAGACAAAAAGATAGTTCACTAATTGATATTTAAGTAATTTAATTTAAGAGCAAATTTGTAATATAATTGGTGGGGCGTACAAGCAATTGTTGAGGTGTCAATAGAATCATTTTTTTTTTTCAAAATTATTTTTGAGTGAGATTACTTAATTACCCTTTTCAAAGTAACATTTCCTATTTTTAAGCCTGATTTGAAAATCTAAAAACTTTTACAAATTTTTAAATTTGTAAATCCATAAGTTTTTAGAAGTCTCTAAATTTGCAAATCCAAAAAGATTTGCAAATCTCAAAACATTTAAAAATCTCTCAATTTCCATATCCAAAACTTTTAATAGTTTTTATCTCTGATAATTAAAATTAAGAAGAAATTCAAAAACCCATATATTGTAATTAAGTGCTCTTTCTATTAAAATTATAATTTTTGTCTATCAATTTGTAAATGAGTTTAGAATTATTTGAAACAAATTATGTTTTTTCTTGTAATATTGTAAAAATTTTTCAAGATATGAGATTTTAATCCTCAACTGAATTTTTGGGTTTTGTTGGAATCCCAAAAAAATTAAATAAATATTTCTTTGTTAAATTAAGATGATATTGATTAAATTGATTTTGTTGAAAACTTTAAGCGTAACTTTTTAAAAAAAAATTTATAGGATAAGTTATATAATTTATTGAATTTTCATATCCTATAAGTTATAAAATTTGCCAAATATGCATATTGGAAAACTTTTAAGACTTGAATGTAAAAGGTAAATAAATATTTCAATTAGAGATAATTTTGAAAAAAAAAAGGTGTAAAACGCAAAATTGTAGGTGCAATTAGAAACTTGGTGTGTAAAACTGATAAAAAAATATATATAATTACTTTTATAACTTCAATTCCAACTGTGTAAATTGTAATATCACATCCACATCATAAGTTAATAAAAAGCACATTATAAGCACATGTATATTAAAAAATATGTATATATGATAAAAAAAAAAAAGTAATTGCAACCCTTAAATATTAAGTCATATTTATTAGATAAGATGATGAATATAATAAAATAATAATCATTTTATATCATACTTGATTTATATTTAAAGAAAGTAATAAAATTATAAAAAGATTTAATAATTTTTTTGGTACAATATGATTCAATCATTTCAAAGTAAAATTAATTATTTTTAAATTATCTCAAAGTGAAAAAAATTATTTTTAACTCATAAAATTAAATTTATATGTTTTACTTGACCTTTAAAAATTAAATTAATAATTTAAATTATATAATTTTAAAAAAATATTTTTAACTAATAAATAAAATTATCATATCTTAATATTTACACATATTAAATATAAAATAAAATAATATTATTTAATATAATCATATTTATAATATTATTTTATTTTATTTTATCATAATATTATATACTAAACTTATCGAATCATAATATAATTGCAATTTTTTCTACATTAATTCATATATTGTCAGATTTTTAATTAATTATTTTTATCAAGGTACTAACAAAATATTTCTGTTAGAACATACCATTTTGTAATTCTCCCCGTACTCATCGCCTCACAAACCTCTCAAAATCTCGTCCAACTAAGTAAAGTTCCAGTAATAATCCAGTGTCTATCAGTGAAGCGAAACCATGAAACCCAAAGCACTCAACAGTTTCTCTCTTCATTTCTTCTTGGCCTTGCTATGTACAGCGGCGGAGCAGGAAGCCCCAAACAGCGGCAGCATAGTTTTTACTACGCTGGGCCGGCCAGATTATGCTTGGGACATCTTTACTCTTCCACCTTTGGACCCACCAAATCCTTCAAATGAACTTCAGATAACCGACGGTGAATCCGTCAATTTCAACGGCCACTTTCCGTCGTCCCCACCGTCCTCCATCCTCTCGCTCCTACACAATCGAACCCTCATTCAACCCCCGGGTCCAGGAGCTCCTCCGCCTCTCCAGCTCATCTACGTAACGGAACGCAACGGGATTTCAAATATTTACTACGATGCACTTTATTACGGTGCACAGCCGCGAAGTGCCAGATCGAGATCAGCCCTTGAAATTCCCGTACGAGTTCAAGCTCCTTTATTGGGTTTAGAAGAAAGCAAGAATCGGATTTCGATGAAAGATAGACCGAGTTTGAGTGGGGAGAATTTGATTTACGTGTCAACTCATGAGGACCCGGGTGAACCGAGAACCAGTTGGGCTGCTGTGTACTCATCTCATTTGGGAACTGGGTTGACTCGACGACTCACTCCTTATGGAATTGCCGATTTTAGTCCCGCCGTGTCTCCTTCTGGGGTTTGGACAGCTGTGGCTTCGTATGGGAGTAAAGGATGGGATGGGGAAGTGGAAGAACTGAGTACTGATATTTATGTTTTTTTGACTCGTGATGGGACTCACCGAGTCAAGGTTGTTGAACACGGTGGATGGCCGTGTTGGGTTGATGACTCGACTCTTTATTTCCACAGGAGAAGTGAAGACCAGTGGATAAGTGTTTATAGAGCGACTTTCCCTAAAGATAAACCGGTTTCTATTGAGTCAGTGACGATTCAGCGAGTCACACCACCGGGTCTGCACGCGTTCACCCCAGCTACTTCCCCAGGTAACCATAAGTTCATAGCAGTAGCTACGAGAAGGCCCAATTCCAGTTTTCGACACGTAGAGGTGTTTGACCTTGTTAAAAACGAGTTTATTGAGCTAACTCGACACGTTTCTCCTACAACTCACCACTTAAACCCGTTTATATCACCTGACTCAACCCGAGTTGGGTACCATAAGTGCAGGGGAGAAAGTAATATAGGAAAAACTTCCCAACTATTGCTTGAAAATATTAAAAGTCCAGTGCCAAATCTCTCTCTTTTCATTGTCGAAGGTTCATTCCCTTCGTTCTCATCCGCCGGTGACCGTATAGCCTACGTGGATTTCCCGGGTGTTTATGTAGTGAACCGGGATGGTTCGAACCTACGCCAGGTTTTCCCCTTGAATGCTTTTGCGACCGCTTGGGACCCGGTTCGAAAAGGAATAGTCTACACAAGTGCTGGACCGGAGTTTACAAGTGAGAGTACCGAGGTTGATATTGTATCCATCAGCGTTGATGATGCTGACCAATCAAATTTTAAAAAATTGACCATTGACGGAAAAAATAATGCATTTCCCTCACCATCACCCGATGGTAAATGGGTCGTGTTCAGGTCAGGTCGGACGGGTCACAAGAATTTGTATGTAATGGATGCGATCCAAGGGGAGATGGGTGGGCTTCAAAGATTAACGGATGGTCCTTGGACGGACACAATGTGTAATTGGTCGCCTGATGGTCAATGGATCGTGTTTGCTTCAGATCGGGATAACCCGGGATCGGGGAGTTTCGAGTTGTATTTGATTCACCCGAATGGTACTGGCTTACGGAGACTAGTCAAGAGCGGGTCAGCCGGGCGGGCTAACCACCCGTCATTTAGTCCGGATGGAAAGAGTATAGTGTTTACTACGGATTATGGAGGAATATCAGCTGAGCCAATCTCAAACCCACATCACTATCAACCTTATGGTGAGATATTCACAATTAAATTGGACGGTTCTGATTTGAAGAGACTGACCCACAATTCTTATGAAGATGGGACCCCTACGTGGGCCCCAATATACATCAATCCAGTTAATGTGGAGTGGCCAAAGAGGCCCCAATGTGCTTTTGAGGATTGCCATTGGCTCAATGAAATGCCTAAGGTGGAACCATCGGGGTTAGCCAAGCCTCAATGCGGTGCATGATACCAAGCTTTTCCTGCATATGTAAAAGAATAATTGTGTGCGTTGGATATTGTAAATTTGTATGGTGGAAATAGTACTGGGGCACCATAGGGACTTTTGTAATTCTTTGGTGCTTTTTTTTTTTTTTTGGTGTATTATATTTGTCTATACTATTTACGGAATCAACTTTTTTATCAAGAGAAAGAATCCATGAACAGATGATCTTGGATCTGGCACGAAGAAACTTTTGTAGCCCTGTCAATTTTAAACAGAAAAAAAAAAAGATACGATATAAAATTAATATAAAAAATATAAAAATAATATTATTTAAAATTTTAATAAAAAATATATAAATTTAATAAAAATTAAAAAAATATATATTACGTGTTTATAAATTTAATATAATAATTTTTTTATATGATATGAATATAATAAAAATATAAAAATTATTAAATTTATTTTTGTGCTATTCTTAGCCAGGAAAGGCAGAATTTGGGTGCAATTTCAAGAAGGAAATTTACGAAGAATGAATTTATTGAATTTTTGACGAGACGAACGGAGCTTATAATAGCAAACAAAGCAAGAAACAAGACATGCTAATGTATTATTATTTTAATATTTTCAAATATATTTTAAAATTAAATAAAAAATTTTATCACTAAAATAATAATACGGGTCAAAACGGGTATAAACCCCAAAATTTTCTCAAGGAATCGGCCCGTGAGCTTGGCAGACAATCCAGCACATGGATGACAGATACTTTAAAGCAACCTTGAATTTCATAGGGCGATTCATATATACAAGTATAGTATACCCTTTTGGATGAAAGAAGAAGGTTTTGCAATTTTCTTGGAGAAGATTACATGGAACTTTTAAATGAGGAAAAAAGGATCGCTTATAGGATATTTGTACTAAACAAAGCATGAAAACAAACTCTTGCCCTAAATTATGAATTATTATCTTAGTTACTTCATGAATGTCAACATTTTGAGAATGATTGATAATGCTTTGGCATGAGTTGCAAATTTATGAGAATGATGAATATATAATCCTTTGGTTTATTTATCAATTTACTATGGAATCGTACAATTTTCTTTTTTTCTTCCCAAAAATTGAGCTATATTCAAAAGTTTTCCTGTTTAACTATTAGTAGGTTACCTAGAAAATTATATGTTTTTAACGAAAAAGGAACTAGTAGTCAAATTTTCCCCAAGAATTTCTCATATCAATTAATAAAGTCTTTTTGGCTGCACATATTAAAAGCATTAAAATCTGTTCATGCCACATTAACAAAATTAACTATCAATGTTAATTCGAGATATTAATGTAATAACAAACTGAAAGTTTAGATAATTTATATTTTTACGTGTTATCTAATTAATTGAATATGCTTCCTCCGTTTGAATTATATTGATTTTTATAGAATTAAAAAAAATGTAATATTAAAATTAATTTTTTATAAAATTAAAGTTTTATAATTTTTAATATTAAAAAATAAAAAATATAAAAAAATAATTTTAAAATATAAAGATTAAGAATTTTAAATGTTCAAAAATGGAAAAAAAATATAATTTTAGAACATTCAAAAAAAAAAAAAAAGATTGGCAAAAAAATGGGAGAAAGAGAATATTAATTTTGGTGATTCAACGCTTCCTGCTATGTTCTAATATTATTAATTTTGGTGAATTTGCATTGTGTAATGACAGTAGTCTATAATTAGACTTGGTGCAACTATTTATTTTGGGATAATATCTAAATAAGTTAGGGAACTTCACTTGAAAATAAAAGAAGCACTTGATTTTTTATTACATAAAATTAATGTCATAAAACTTTATTTTATTGTAATTAAATTATTGACGTTATTATTTAATTTTAAAATACATTAAACATATTAAAATATTAATAAAAATCTATTAATGCAGTGGAAGAATGGATGCAAGAAAAAGGAATTTTTTGAGGTTAATGGAGGAAAGGAATCTCGACCAAGGGAAGAATTGGATGGCTCAACATGCCAAACAACCCTGCTGGTCCAAATATCTTTTTTTTTTTTTAAATCCAAATTCTAAAATGTAACTCTAAAGTTTATATTGCGTGTATTTCATTATATTTGTTTCGATATGAGAGATTTAGTTAGGAGGGGGAAGAAAATAAATAAATAAAATATACACAAATAAAAGGAAAATAAATACAATTAAAAAGGGGTAAACTAAAAAAAAAATTACATGGAGCAAAATTTGGCCACATGGACAACGAAATGAACACCACATTGATTACACCAAACTAAAATTAAGGTTTTTCACAATGGAGGATCCTAATTTGGGTATCTGATCTAAATGAAAGTGATACAGGGTGAACTCCTCAACTCATGACAGTTATGGAACAGTTAATCCAACAAAGTATTGGAACAGTTTCGTTGATATCGAATGCGATCAGTTGTGGAAGAATTCTGAAGGTATTGAAGGGGGGCAGTACTTCTTTGCAACACTTTTGTACTGATCAGACAAAACATAACCACAAAGTTTCAGATTGGACATTTCAGCTATGCAGCAAATAACATTTTAAAAAAGCTCCTAAAACTGTTTAATATTATTTGGTCATAGTAGTAACAATGAGCAATTTGGTGTAGCCAGTCAAACTTTTTGTTTACCTTGTGCTGATTGTATTTCTCCCTGATTGCAGGTAAAGTAGAATTGTTGTTGTTACAGCATAATCTATGAAGATCCTTAACACAGTCACACAGATCAGAGGGCTTGTAATGTATGTAATGTTGCAAGGTAGAATTCTGCACCATAATTAATGTATATCAGACTAGTAAATGTCAAGAAAAAGAGCAAGAAGAAGCTGTTTGCTCATACCCAAGGTCTCTTCGATGGAAGAAGAACGAATTTGGCCAGGAAAATCGCGGAAGCTGCAATAAGTGATGGAGCATAACAAAGCATACTGTACTCGAGTAGAGATAGTTCAGCGATGTAGTTGGCCATGCACTCTAATTGCATTGATGGAACCTAATTAGAAAAGCACACAATCACCGTAGGCAATCAAGGCGTTAGGATTGGAAAACCAATTATTAATCAATGGAAATGACCATGATTTTTTTTTCAATTGACTGCCACTTTAAACATGCTCACAGAACCATTAAACATGGTGTTATTATGTCTGTTTTTGCAGAGATATTACTTTTGGTGTAATCTATAACTTTCATAAAACCATAATCTGTAAATTTCATAAAAAAACACTTCATATTACGGGTTCAAACATTGTTTTTAAAAGTAGGTGATGTTATTTGCATATGACAGAGGAGAGACAGAGGAGCCAGAAAATGTAGCACTGAAAGTCAAAGGCAAATACCTCATTGATCCCTTGAGCAGCACGAACAAACCGTCTGAATGTCATAGCAATGATCACAAGTTATTACAAGAATGGTAAACATGAAATCAGGAAGTATGTTCACTAATGGGAGATGTTAACTGGTGCCTAGGGACACTGGTTGCAATGATATTTAATGAAAAAAAAAATGCATTTAATGCATTACTTTTCTTGAATTTAGTAAAAGTAGTGCATTAAATGTAATAAAACAAAAGAAACTTTTTTAAATTAAATTACAATGATATTTTATAGGCATCTGTTAGCCGAGGAGCATTTCACCTATAATTTTTTTTGTTACAATCATACAATTATCCAATCACAATAAAAAATTATGCACTAGTCCATCACTTCAAAGCGTGGACTCCATATAAAATTTTGATGGATTACATAGAATTATGAATTGTAATTGATTAATAGTAGTACAATGATTGTTGGTGATATGCTTCCGATTAACCAAACCCTTCACTAAGAATGAGCTACAATTACCTTAAGAAACATTTAGCTGTGGGGGCAGTCATTTCAAATTTCAAGTAATTCAAGACAGAAGATTCCATTTCTAGAACCTGTTAATAAGTAGAAAGATTAATGCCTTATTCACATTTGATAAAGTAGTATCTTAGCAAAGAAGCATCTAACAAATTTATAGTTCAAATTAAGGATAACAGAGGCCAAACCTCCTCCTTCAAATATGTATTATCAGTGATGTAGCAAAACTCCTCCACCTGAGGTGCGCAAACCTCCTCATATTTTCTGATAAATTAAACGCTCAAATGTTGACATTGTATCCGTGGAAAACTTAGATGAAAACTGAGATATGATATATATTCAAAGAAACAAAAGAAAGTAGGAGAAATGTTAGTATTTCTTACCCAGCAATCATCATGCAGGCAACACCAAGCAACTGTAGCCGTTGCCTATTCATCATATTCCCCGAAAGATACCGATCTATGTAGTTCACTGTCAAATATAATGTATCGGGTACAAGCCTATACTCTTCAGCCACCTGCAGTAAAAATTGAAAGTTTAGCCTTAACAAAAGAAAACACTATCATCCTAGAAATTTTAATGGAAGAAGGTACTGGCAGCAGAAACTATGCTAGCAGAAATAGTTGTTGAATCTTGTTTATTGGATTCTAAATAACCATACAACTTTATAAACTGACAGAAAATTACTTCTACAAGCCAATCAATTAGTATTGCACGCATGTTGGAATTTATGTCTTTCTGAATTCTCTCCATGAAGTCTGTGGAAGGTCTTTTCTTCACCTGAAAACCAAAAGAAACCATAAATTTTAGGAGCAAATTAAATAAGGTAAAAGGAGGCAAAGCCTGTAAAAGCACACAATATGAACCAGAGCTTTCCAATCCGATCAGGAAATAGTATCTTGCAGGACAGGTTTCTCTTTTGAATACTTCAATTTTAACATCCAATATCTTAAGAATCCCACTTGAGAATTTGCAAGACATTATACATATGTAATCTTGGGGTAACCTTTAATGTTTCTCAGTCAAAATAGTGTTTAACATGATGTATATATCTTTCAGTCTAAAAACTTTCCTATACATTTTCTGATTTGGCCTGGTAGAGCTCTGCCTGTTTGTTAACCAAATCTTCAAACACATAAATTCGAGGCAGTAAAAAGATGGGAAACCTCAGATGCACGTAGGTGCTTGTAAATATCACATGCAAATGTCGCACATAGCTGTGGATCCATGTAATTGTCATCGACATCAATTATCTTATCATCCATTTCCGTCTCTGCTATTGCATCTCTATTGCAGATATTTCCTGCAAGCTAATCAGTTAGAAACTAATTGAGTATATCAAGAAAAAGTTTAGAGCCAATGATACCGAACCTGTTGCTTCTACATGGTCCGAAATGTAGAGATTGCTGAACGTCTTTCGTTCAATGGAATCAATCGCTGTAACATCACGGTTGTCCATATATTCAACATCAGGGCTTTTGAAAGAATCACAAGTAGACATTGTCTCATCCATAGAAACCGATACACCATCTGATTTACTAGGAGAAAACTCCATACTACATGGTGGAGGAGGGATACCAGAGCTACTAGGAGGAGGGAACACCACTTCATTTCCTCTATGAAAAGATGTGACAACCTTCGGAGGCAAAACTGAAGAGGGTCTTACATTTGCAGAAGGGAAAACATGTCCTGAGAAACCTACATTACTAGCAGGCTGTGTCTTCCTTGCCTTGGGGACTTTGTTTGAACCTGGTACCTTCAAATTTGAAATTGAAAATAAAAAATCAGAACCTGAAGCACCCAAGAACACAAAAATCAAATATATAAAATATACATTAGTTTAGCTCCATAATCAATAAAACCACAGCTTTCTGCTTAAATGTAAACAGAAGCAGCTTCTAGGCACAGTTTTTAACTGGATTACCAATTTGCCTAAAATGCGAATTAAGAAATAAAAGGTTCCAAATTTGAAATTAGACCTTTAGCAACATTGAGTACAAATTTTCAAGTTTGATCTGATTTTTTACTTGGCTAAAACTTTCTCAACCGGAGTAACAAAAATAAAAAAAATAATGATAATCCAATTTTTTTCTGCTCATAATTCTTATTAATTTAAAAAAAATCCCGGAAAAAATTCAATGTTACCATCAAGTTCAAAGAACAATGTAAAATCCAACACTTCAAAAATTTCACCACTTTCTGTCTTCAATTTTCCTACATTTTCCGGAAAACAAGAATCCAGAAACAATGACCAAGAAAAAAGAAAAAGATACATAACAAAATTTCTTAAAAAATTAAATATGTAGAAAAAGAAGTTAAGACCCACCAAAGAAGAAACCGCAACCGAGCTTCTTGAGGTATTCTTTTGGTTAGTGATGTTAGTAAGAGGGACTCTCTTTTTAGCCAAAGAAGAGGCGACTTTTCCCACATTCTCAGACGATGATGCATGTCGTTTGGCTAAAGACGACGTCGTAGATGACGAAAACGACGATCGCCGAATACCATTTTGCTTCGACATTTTCCAGCTTTCTTTTTTGAAAGAAATTTTTGTTGGGGTTTTTATTTGTGAGGTTCTTTACTTCTTTCTTCTTCCTCTTCTCCTTGCGTGTAATTATTTTATATATTCTTAATGATCCTTTTTAGGCGGGGGTAATTGGGTGATTTGAAATGTCGAAAGATCCTGACCGTTGAATACATCGACAATTCGTTAGGAGCGCAATGTGGGGACTACTGTCTCTGTTCGAAGTTTTATTGAGCTGGGATTTTTCTTGTCACTGCCACCAATGAAAAGATGACACGTTTCCGTACAAGGTTGGGGTTTGGTCTTTTCATTGGTTTGGGTGGATTTGATTAGTTGGTTGTTGCGACAAAATCACGGCTAGGTGGTTTAGGTTTCAGGTTTTTTTGAATTCGAATTTCAAACGGTCACAAGATCTGTCTTCATTCAATACTAGAAAGGAAGTATTTCGAATTCTTACCAAATAATTGAGGCTTTCTATATACACTTAATCTTATGCCCATTATATTATATATGTAAAATTCAAATTCAAAATGGGACTTTGGTTTATGACGTTGCTCTATTGAAGTTATGGATTCTACAAATCATATTTATACTCCTGGGTTTAAAAATATTTGTGAAGATAATGTTTAAAATATTAAAGACAAAATTAAATTAATGGAGGCATGCGAATTCTTTCGCACATAACATAGCTAGAGTAACATGTTCTTTTGGACATCAAGTTATATGAGAAGGGTCTTTGCCTGACTGTATAACAAATGATGATGTTAATTTACTTTAATGGATGGTAAGACTTTTAATAAAAAAAAATTACATTTAAATTTCTTAGTTAAATAAAACAAAAAAGGAAAAATCTATGTTTATTTTCATAATTAAATGAAATCAAGATAAAATAGCAATTACTATTATAACAACATACTATAAAAATGTTACACCACTCCTCATTTGTTTCATTGACAATGAAATATATAAAATCTACAAGATTTTTTTTTCCTCATTAAAGATATTATTTGAAGACAATAAATATAAAATTTAATTCAATTGTTTCATACAATTATCATTAAAAAAATAACATTTAGTAAATGTATAATTCAAGTTTCGATATGTGCTACCTCTATTCCCATCTTCGAATTGCATCTTCCATTGTAAAAAAATTAATGCTATGATCATGGTTAGTCTTAAGTTTATGGTCTTCAAATACAACAATATCTTAGAGCCCTTTATACTATATATAAAAGTTTATATATTAAGTTTGGAATTCTAAGGTAGAATAGAGTTAGAGTAAAAAGGTCATTTCTCTTTTTTTTTTTTATGGTTCCTTTAGATGGGTGAAGTTTGATGCATGATTGATCCATAGGAATGCATACATGCAATGCACATTTATACACAGACACTTGTGATTTCTGTATTTATCATTTTAGAAATTCCATTTTGAAGTTATCGTGGAGTTGAAACTTTAAGTGATTGGTGATAAATGTTTTATAACCTTGAATCTGTTTAACAACAAACTTTTATCTAAAAAATGTCACTTTATCATTGAGGTTATCCTCCAAAACTCATTCCCACTTCTATAAACAGGAGTATAATTCATTTTGTTTTGAAGGTGCCCCGTACCTTCAAAGTTGCCAAGAGTAAGGAAACTTCTACTCGCAATCAGGATAATCGAGTTTGGAGTCACGTGGTGGTGTTTCTTGTATGGATACAATTTGGACGAGAGATGCGCATATACCACAAACGTTTCAGGTCTTTCTTCTCCAAGCAGCATGTATGCGCCTAGAAGCATAGATATCTCTCCTTGTAGATCATTTTGTGGTTCAGTCTCGGTGGATGAGACCATGTCTACTTGCTATTCTTTGAAGAGCCCAGAGTTTGACTATGTAAAGAATGAGGATGACACAGCAGTTAAGTCGCTCAAGAGGAAGGCAAACAACAATTTCTACTTATCAGACTAAACACAGGAAGAAGGTTTTAATTTTGCTTAATGCTGTCATTTTGTTTGACTGTGAACTAAAATTCCTATAAATGGTGATGAATATGTTAGTTTAGGCCAAAATATTATAATCAATTTACTTGATTTGGAAAATGAAATTAGTAGTATTATATTTATCTCCTGCCTCAATGTTCTTCCGTTAACCAACCTAAGGTAAGATTTCCAAGATAAATATACTTTAGGAGATGGGACCGAATGATAATGCTTCTGTTGTTGATAATGCTTCTGTTGTTGATAACACTTCCACAGATCCCCAGTTTTGTGCACCCCTTGCTCATGAAATTTACAAGAACCCACTTGCATCTGAGGTATACCATCTTTTTTTTTTTTTTTTTATCCTGCCATTGATAGGCTGTTTGCTTCATAGTTAGTTGGATTCCTATGTAGTGTCACTTGAAAAAAAAAAAAAAACTCAAATACATAGTTAACTTTCTGTGTACTTACAAAACAAGACTTATATATGTATTGCTTGGTTTCTAGTTATTTTTCTGATCTTCTTTTAGATGTTTACTTTTTTTTTTATGTACATGGAATTGAATTTGTTGGGTCTGAACCAATAAACACAATAATGCAAAAATTATATATCACAATAAATCTACAGTAATAGACAATAATCAACAACACGGAAAAAATAAAGTACACCAAAATTTACGTGAAAAATCCTCCGGTGTAGAGAGAAAAACCATGGACCATTAAAACAATCTCCACTATCAAATAATGGATATACAAAGTTATTCTTTAGCTAAAACTAGAGCTAATCAACAACTAAAAAGAGACAATTAGAGAAATCTTATCAAATAGATGACTCAACAAATACACATTGGATTTGTTTCTAGAGAGTTTAAAATTCGATCTTCACCGTTCAAAATGAAAAAATCTGAATCATAAACCTACTGACAAAATTTTAGCTCAATCGAACCACGGATCAACTTCCGTTCAACCAACTCTCCCTTCTTCCTTTTCTTTCTATTTTTCTGGCTTTCCTTTTTTCTTTTCTTGGTTTGTAACACCACCTTAAAACAACTCCACCTCTTTTTATTAAGTAGTTAGGGTTTTATATAAAAAGAAAGACCAAAGCCCATGACTTTTGATTGGTCCAAAATCAATTACATGGGGTTGGACCTTACATATCCTAACAATCTCCCCTTCTAACCCCATTAGGAAGAGATTCATAATCATAGCAGTTTCATTTGAAACTTACCTTGGCTAAAGAACTTATTCCGGTCAAGTTACTACAGAACTCAAGCTTCTCCCTGAGAAGTATCTTAGTCAACATATCTGCTACATTCTCATCAGTATAGACTTTCTTCAACAGCATCTACTATTCCTTAATAACTGAACGTAACCAATGATATCTAATATTAATATGCTTTTGTTCTAGCATGGTACATGACATTTTTACTCAAATCTAAAGTACTCTAACCATCACAAAATATCACATAATTTTTTTATTCAACTCTAATTTAAAAAGAAAATATTTCATCTAAAATATTTCTTTACCTACTTTGATTACTGCAATATACTTAGCCTCTGTAGTTGATAAAGTAACACACTTTTGTAACTTAAACTGCCAAGACAGAGCTTCTCTTGTAAAAGTGAAAAAATACCCAGAAATAGATTTTCTACCGTCAAGATCACCTGCCCTATCAGTATCAATAAACCCTTCTATAACTAATTGTGAAACTTCATAACTTAAACACATTTTTAAGGTATCCCTCAAATATCTAAAATTTATTTCACTGTTTCACTGTTTCCCAATGAACCTTTCTCAGATTAAAAAAATATTTGCTCACTATACCAATTGCATAAGCAATGTCAGGCTGTAGACAAATCATAAGGTACATTAAATAACTTATTGCAGAAGAATAAAGAATACTAGACATAGCTAACTGCTCTTCCTTAAATACCGAACAAGATTTCTTACTTAGATAAAAATGGTTGGTAAGTAAACTGCTAACTGATTTAATATATTGCATGTTGAATCTATTAAGCACACATTCAACATATTTTTTTGTAACAACCACAGCTCTTATATCTCGGATAATGTTCATACTGAGAATATGCTTTGCTAAACTTAAATCCTCCATGTCAAAAGACTTAGATAATTATTTTTTCAACCTGCAAACTATACCAATATTTTGTCCCACAATCAACATATCATCAACATATAATAAAAGAATAATGAAGTTACCATTAGAGAATTTTTTGACATACACATAAGGATCCGCTACCATTCTTTTATAGCTATGGCTCACCATAAAAGAATCATTTCCAATTTTCTTTATTCACCACAACCTACGTAAACATATTTTCCCCTGCTTTGACTGCCACAAAATTTGTAAATGGAATCTGCTGTGCTGATCAATTTCTTGAAGTTTGAAATGACAGTCCCAACAGCTAATTTTTTTCTGAGGTAATGCTTCATTCTCTGTGGAGATTCGTTCTCAATATAAAAGAAAATTTTTGTTTTAATCTAAAAGTCTTATGATTTTATTTTATAAAAGATATCTCATAGATTTAATTTAGATTTATATATATATATATCATAGTGAAATTTCAGATTATCTTAATATGAGATTGGAACGTCACAAATTCTTTTTGTTAATGTAAACACCATTTTTTTTAAAATTTTTATTTTTTATTATTTAAATTTTATTATTATTATTTTTTTCTCCATTTCTGCGTTTGTCTTTATTTCCTTTCTTTTTCTTTTTTCTTCATCCTTATCTGGTTCAAATCTAGTACACAATCCCTGAAGTCAAAAGCACCACCGATAGCTGCCAACGACCGACAAGCCACCAATCACGGACGGTAGGTGTGATTTTTCAGTTGAAAAATGGGATTCGAATCTCAAAAAATCTGAAATTTGAATCCCAACAAGCTCTATAAATAGAGCTTGTAAACCAGACCAAAAGAGAAGGAGAAGCAAGAAGCAACAAAAAAAAAAAGAGAGATTCTGTCGAAAAAATTTTTGCAGAAACAAAAAAAAAAAAGCAAAAGCAGTCCCCTGGAACAGGGAACCCAGCACCAAATTACACCTACAAAGACACTCAACAAAAACAAACCAAAAAACACAAAAAAAAGTCTTTTTTTTTTACCGAAACTTTGAGAGCAGATCTAGGGAAGTGAGGATTTTTTTTTGGTGAAAAAGAGGTTAGATCTGTACTCAAGAGGTCGAGAAGAGTTCGTGAGAATTTTTTTGGAATTTTTTGACACCGCTGACGGTGGCCGGAGTTCGCCCCCGGCGAGGACCACGGTGGCCATCACGACGGACGGCCACTGGACCTAGGTGGCCGGAAAAAAAAAAAAGGAAGAAAAGTTTTTTTTTTTCGGAGGAAGGAAAGAATGAGTGAAAAAAATTTTTTTGAACCTTTTATATAAACGCTCAGAACCAAAATGACGTCGTTTCATTAAAGGCCCAAAACGATGCCGTTTTGAGCACAGGATCCACGCTTCAACCCACGACCCGATCCGGGATCCGCGCACCCGACCCACGACCCGCTTCTTTCATCAGCTCAGACCGGTCTGACTGGATCGGAACCGAATCGCCCAGACTGAACCGAACCGGTATTGAACCGTCCAGACCGAGCCGAACCACCAGACCGAACTGTCGAACCGAACCGCGCGTTGACCGGACCGTTGATCGGTCCGGTTCAGGTAAAAAAATTATTTTTTTTTGAAATTTTTTCTTATTTTTTATATATTATTTTATTAATATTTATGTATATTAAAATATTTATATTTGTTAGATTAAATGATGAAATTGTGATTAAAATTTTTTTATGTGATTATGTTAATAAACTTTAAAAATAATAATATAAAAATAAATTTAATAATAATACTAAACTAATAAAAAATAAGAGAAAAGGAAATTTTTATCCGATGATGAGATTCAAAGGTATTCTGAGTAGTGATGCCTACGAAATCTCTAGGTGAGAAGATTTTTTTAAGTACTACCAGCGTATTGGAGTATTTATAAAAAATTTTCAATACAGTAAGGATTTTCTTTTTTTAAAATAATAAATAAAAATTGATTAATAAATTAAAAAATATAAGTAATAAAATAGGAAGAAAAGAAATTTAATCCAATGATTGGATTCTAAAAGTATTCTGAGTAGAGATGCTTTAAGAAATCTCTAGGTGAGAAGATTTTTTTGTAAAATATTACCAGCGTATTGGAATATTTATAAAAAATCTTCAATATGATTAAATTCTTTTTTTCTCTTCAAAATTTCAATTAAAATAAAATAATTAATAAAATTTTTGAATGAGAATAAAATGTGTGCATAAACATGAAAATATTTTGCATGGCATGCATGACATAATTTCTTACGAAAAATAAATTCGAGCCTCCAAAGATGAGATTCTAAAAGTATTCCAAGTAGAGATGCTTTAAGAAATCTCTAGGTGAGAAAGAGTTCTTTTAATGTTACCAACGTACTGGAACATTTTAAGAATTATTTCAATAAAAAGGTTTTAATTTATTTTTCTCGAGAATAATTTTTTTTAACATGACATTTTCTTACGAAAAATAAATTCGAGCCTTCAAAGATGAGATTCTAAAAGTATTCCGAGTAGAGATGCTTTAAGAAATCTCTAGGTGAGAAAGAGTTCTTTTAATGTTACCAACGTACTGGAACATTTTAAGAATTATTTCAATAAAAAGGTTTTGATTTATTTTTCTCGAGAATAATTTTTTTAATAAATAAAAAATCAAAGAAATTATTTTTCGAATATTGAAAATAAGACTGTTTATATCAAAATCAAAGGATAACAAATTGTTAATTGGTACCGTTTTTAACGGGCGTTGTGGGGATGCTAATCCTTCCCCATACGTAATCGACTCCCGAACCCAAACTGTTTCGCAGACCGTAAAATTATCTTTTTAATAAATTTTAATTAATTTTAAGATTTCATTAAAGGATATGTTTTAATAGGTGGCCAATCGCACCTAGCCAAAAAAGATTGGTGGCGACTCCATTATTTTTTATTTTGTTTCCAAATTCGTCGGGCGGATGCAAAACCGTTACGACAGCTTGACGACTCCGTTGGGGATGCCTTTTGTTTTCGAGAGTCAGGCCAAAATTAACTATTTGTTATCCTCAAATTTTGATTTAAGCAGTCTCAATCAATTTCTTAATTTTTTATTCTTCATTTTTAGTAAAAAAAAAAAAACTTACACACATTTCTTTTACTATGCCTCTTATGTTTTATTTTTTTTGTATATATTACTGTTAATAAATTAGGATATATTTGCACACAATTGCACAATGCATCTCATACATGAGCTCTATACCCGGGCTCCGTCCTTTATAGGAGAAAGTAAAGTACCTATGCTCTCGTGAGGTGATAACCTCCGCAATGGCAAGCGAAATACTTCCACTCGAATTGAAACCTTTCCGTTCGTAGCCTGTAATGGGTGAGGATCGGGGTGCCTTACTAGTCCAACATGAACGACAGTGAGGAACAATTTGGGAACCTTTAGACCCTGTTAATCCAAACCCAGCATATAATAAGCCTAGAAAACCAGCCTTATGAAGAGCTTTGTCCATCCTCTTGTAATAAAATACCTAAAAATAAAAGTTGTGTATAATATAAAACAAAACAAAACAAAACAAAAAAAAATCTCAAAACAAAAAAACTAAAAAAATGTCTTTTTAAAACCATCCTCACACTAACTCAATTTTTTTCTTTTTTCTTTTGCATTAATCATATCATACAGTTTTGCATCGAGATATTTGCTCTAGGACATTTCTCCTAAGAAGTTTTCATGGATCCCATAGAACTACAGATTTGCTCATCCTCAGTCAGTGTGTCATGTGAGTCGTATAATGAAGTACATGTTTGGTCGAAAGAGGCTCAACAAAAGAACGGAGATTGTTTGCCTACCAGTTATGTGTCTAAGTTACCCGAGAAGGTGCATTTAGATCTTACACAGAATGATTTAAAAGAGTTAGCTGCTGTCTGGGACCAGTTAAGTGAAGAAAGAAAAGAAAGCTTTTGTAAAAAGTATGGGCAGATTGCATCCCTCATTTCAGTAGTGGTTGATGAACTGTTGGTCAAAGCAGCTATACAATTTTAGGATCCATCTTATAGATGCTTCACTTTTAATCAGGAAGATTTGGTGCCAACCATCGAAGAGTATTCGATTTTGCTCGGGATAGAACTACAATGTCCAGATAAAGTATTTACCCGAAAGCCAAAATTAGGTTATCGTAAAAAGTTAGCCAAGCTTATGGAGGTTAAAGTAGAAACCATTGATTCCTTTGTGAAGTCTAAAGGTGAACATCTCGACATTCGTTGGGACTTTCTTCGAAATTTCATTCAGGAGCATTTGGATAATGATCAAGGTATGGATGTGTTTGCTCTAGCATTATATGGCATGGTAATCTTTCTGAAGACTTTAGGTTACATTGAGATAACTGTGGTAGACTTTTTCGAGCAAATTAAAACCCAAGCAATTAATCCCGCTCCAACAATCCTAGCCGAAACCATCAGGTCATTGAATTTCTGTCGATGAAATGGGAAATGACGATTTATAGGATGTGCATCTCTATTATACGTATGGGTCAGAAGTCATTTCAAATGTGGGAAGAGTGCATTTTCAAAACCATATCTTCAAAATAAGGTACCACTCGAAGAATTTTACAAAAGTCAATGGCCGACATTAAAGACTAAGGAAGAATGGGTCTTTTTCTTGCGAAAGATTACTGGGGATGAAATCGAATAGATGGCGCCTTGGATGCCTTGTGTGCCCTTGTTGTATCGTGGAGGAAATAAGCCATGGATTCCATTATTAGGGCTATGGGGCGTTGTAAGTTACGCTCCATTGATGGCACTTAGGCAATTTGGTGCAAAACAGTTTGTTCCTGCTACTCATAGCCTGGTCCGAGTAGAATTCATTTATGGGAAATCAAATCCATCAAGAACCTCAGAACAGTTGATCCAAGCATGGAAGAGAACACAAAGAATGAGGTTAGGGCCTCTCATCGACAAAGTCACTTTTGACTACCAAATTTGGAAAGCAATGCGGCCCAGAGACATAATATTCCCTCCTGATGATAGCTCATATCAATTGGTTAATCTTTCAGAAGAGGTGCAATTATCAGAAGTTGAGCTTATCAAGAAAGAATTAGAAGCTGAAAAAGAAGAAATAAGAAGAGAAAATTTGAGACTTCGCGAGAAAGTAGGGCAATTAAAATATAAAGTGGAGGTACAAAGGAGCAAATTAGAAAAAGTCATAAAAGAGCGAGATTTGGCTAATAGTGACTTGAAAGATCTACACCAAAAAAATAAGAGGTTACGAGTTCAATTCAAAACTGAAAAAATTACCAAGTCTTACCTTGGCTGACAACATGAAATGGATGAGCTTCAAGAGGGAATAAACCAATGGAAGGGCAAAGCTCAAGAAAAGCAAGAGGAGACCACCAGAATTTTTCAAGAATGTCAGAATTGGAAGGAATTATACTCTATAACCTCAGCAAGATTGGTGGAATGCCAAAATGAAAAGAAAAGATTAAAAGTCATGCTCGTAGAAGAGAGAAAAAAGCACTTCGAAGTATTAAATGAAAAAGAATCGCTTCACCAGGTGATCCAAGGGTTAGAGCTACAAATGCAAAACCACAAAAGTCATATTTCAGCAATGATAGATGAGTGGCATAGAAGGGAAAAAGATTGGATCTTCACATGTGATTTAGAAAGATATGCTTATATGATATGGAAGACAGAAAGTTTAGGGAGGCAACAATACATAGAACACTTGACTAATCAAGTTAACAAGGCAATGAAGAAAGCATTGGAGATGGTTGAAAAGGTAGAAGCATTAAGAAGAGAAGTCAATCCTATAGGAGAATATGGACAGCGTCTAGTGAACTTTCTAGATGAGGCGAAGGACCATTACGAACAAGTCAAATGCTTTTATGGAGATAACTCTAGGATGATAAATCCTATGTAATAAAAGTTGTATGGATCAATAAAATTTATAATGTTGAAATTCATCCAAGAGCAAATATCTCACTTGCATTCATGCATCATATACATCATTTTTCATAAAATAAAATTTTTAACACATAGCATTCTAATTTTTTTTCTTTCTTTTTCAAAATAAAAACTTTATGGTAATAAAGGTTCAAGAATAGCTCGTCCATAAAAAATTTCAGCCCAACCAACTCGTCATTCATACAATACCAGGATACAGACAAGAATCATGGAGCAAGAACAGACCAGTCGATTTGAGAGAATTGAGAAAGCTCAAGAAGAACTAAGAGGGGATCTTAGCACAATAATGGATATGCTCAGGAAACTTGACAAAGAAAAAGCGGTGGAAAAAAATCCTAGCTTTCAAGAACAATCGCCAGATATAGTAGATCCTGTCTATCCTCCAGGGTTTGAGCCACGACTGAACCAACCTTCACAAGGAACTAGAGTACCAATTCTTGCTCCTAGTGGATATCCTAATCCTTATCCAGGAATGACATCCATACCTGTTCCAGGATAATTTCAAAATTTTGTTAATCCCATTATGATGAAAAAACCACCTGAGCTAATCTTAGTTCCTGATTTAGATGATCCTAAGGAAAGAGAAAAGTTAGGGATGCAGACATCTGAAAAGGTAGAAGATACCAGTGCCCTGGAGAAGATGAAGTTATTGGAAGAAAGGCTTAGGGCTGTAGAGGGAATGAACTTTTATGGCTCCACAGATGTGACTGACCTTTGTTTAGTTCCAAATGTGGTAATTCTACCTAAATTCAAGGTCCCTGAATTTAAAAAATATGATGACACAAAATGCCCAATGACCCACATCACCATGTATTGTCGAAAGATGGTAGCATATGCTCGAGATGAGAAGTTGTTAATGCATATATTTCAAGATAGTCTTATGGGTTCTGTAGCTAGATGGTATGTCCAGTTAGATAGGACTCATATTCATTCTTGGTAAGAGCTTACAAAAGCATTTCTTACACAATATCGGCATGTCACGGATATGGTTCCAGATCGTCTGTCTCTTCAAAGCATGAAAAAAAAAGTAACTGAAAACTTTAAGGAGTATGCACAAAGATGGAGAGATATGGCTGCACAAGTTCAACCTCCTCTCACTGAGAAAGAAACAACTGTTTTATTTGTGAACACCTTGAAAGCACCGTACTATGAGAGATTGATAGGCAATGCAACCAAGAACTTTACAAATATGGTGATATCAGGTGAGATCATTGAAAATGCCATAAAAAATGGTAAGCTCAATGCGAGAGAGACAAGTGGAGCAAGAAAAGGTGGAGCTCCTAAAAAGAAAGAGAATGAGGCTCAAGCAGTGAACTATATGGGGCAACAATTCAGAGGTTTCACACCTTATCCTACACCAGTATACCAGACCCATTACCCTTCTGTAAACCATGTTACATCAATCCCTCATTCATATCAACTATACCAGTCATTACCACAACCAGCTTATCCACCTCGTTTTCAGTCATCCTTTCAAACACCCACCTACAATCGTCCTGTTGCACTTATCAGACCAGGATGGAAACCTAGTCCTAATATTGGTTTAAAAGCCCCGAGAAATACCCAAAAAAAAATCACTTTTAATCTCATTCTCATGACATACACAGATTTGTATCCCAGACTTGTTGAGAAACATCTGCTTGCTCCTGTTATCATTGAACCTATAAAACCTCCGTTTCCTAAATGGTATAACCCCAATGCAGGTTGTGATTATCATTATGGAATCCAGGTCATTCCACTGAGAATTATACTGCTTTGAAGCATAAAGTGCAGGGGTTAATCAATGAAGGAGTATTAAATTTTGATACCAGCTAACAAGGGACTCCAAATGTCAATGGAAACCCTCTACCAAATCATACCAAACCATCAATAAATGCTTTGATTGATGGGCAAACAAGCTATGTGAAAAAAAGAATAAAAAAGGTCAAAATTTCTATGGCTAAAGTGTTCGAAGTATTGGTCAAAGCTGACATGTTAAAGCCAATAGAACCTCAAAATTACTCTGAAATAATTAACTCAACTGAAAGTTGTAATTATCACAGAGGTGTTCTGGGGTATTCTATCGAGAATTGTCAACAATTCCGTCAGAAGGTGCAAAAATTGATGGATGAAGGTCGAATAGAGTTTTACCAAGAGAGAAAAGAATTGGTGAAAGCTGAAGTGTCCACCATTGATTCAAAGAATAAGTTTATACGTAGATCGATAACTATCTATTATGATGAGAAGCCAACATCAAAGCTAGAAAAGCCCGTCTCTCGACCAGTGGTGATAATTAAAATTTTTGGCCCTTTTTCATATCAAAATGATAAAGCAGTACCTTGGAAGTATGATTATGATGTCGTAGTTAACCCAGATACTACCAACATAACGGGTGTAGGAGGCATAACTCGAAGTGGGAGGTGTTATACCCCAGAAGCTCTAGAAAAAGCTAGAAAGGAGAAAGCCAAGGTAGGAGAAAAAAATGAAAGTCAGAGTGGTCTTCACATAACCCTAGAAAAAAAATGTCAGAAGCCAGTATCTGAGAGTGAAGCAGGTGAATTTTTGAAGTTAATAAAATATAGTGAGTATAGCGTGGTAGAACAGCTTAACAAGATGCCAGCTAGAATTTTGCTATTGTCATTATTGCTCAATTCAGAATCACACTGTAATGCTTTGCTGAAAGTGCTAAATCAAGCATATGTGTCTCACAATGCTTTCGTTGAATATGTAGAACAGCTTGCTGACAATCTGACGATTTCAAACTATATCTCTTTCAGTGATGAAAAAATTCCTCCTGAAAGTAGAGGAAGTACCAAGGCTCTTCACATTACTGTGAAATGTAAAAGTCATATAATGGCTAAGGTTTTAATTGATAATGGTTCATCCATCAATGTTATGCCTGTGACTACTTTGGCAAAATTCCCTGTTGATGGATCTTATATGAAACCTAGTCATATGATAGTGAGAGCTTTTGATGAAACCAGAAGAGAGGTGCTAGGAGATATAGAAGTGCCATTGCAAATTGGCCCATGCATTTTCAATGTGAAATTTCAAGTTATGAACATCTCTCCTTCATACAGTTGTTTATTGGGTAGGCCGTGGATCCATATGGCAGGTGCTGTTCCATCCTCATTACATCAAAAAATTAAATTTATTGTTGAAGGAAAGCTAACATGTGTGGCAGGAGAAGAAGATTTATTAGTAACTCAACCGATAAATACTCCTTATGTGAAATCGACAGATGAAGCTCTAGAATGTTCTTATAGATCCTTCGAGATTGCTAATGCAACATATATAGCTGAAAGAGCTAAATTATATTCGTCACACTTATCTACGACTACTAAAATGGTAGTCAAACAGCTTACGAAGATGGGATGGCAACCTAAAGCTGGACTTGGGAAGAACTTGCAAGGAATCACGAAGCTATCAACCATATATAAAAAGAGAGACAGATTTGGCTTAGGATATAAACCAACAAGAGGGGACAGAGTAAGAATGGTGAATGAGAAAAGAGAGGATAGCTAATCTTAAGGGATATGAGTCGGAGTCAGACCCCATAGTCATTCCATACCTCTATGATTCTTTTCACTCGGGAGGATACATTTATTCAGATTTACCGGGAGCCTCAAGTGCAGGATTCATGGAAAAATTTTTAGAGCTGGCCATTCAAATGGTGGATGATGGAGAAAAGAAGAGTCGAAGTGAAGAGTTGTTCATGTACCCTTGTCCTTCAAATTTTGAGCTGGATAATTGGAAAGTTACAGAGCTGCCTATTGTTTTTAAAACTTTGAAAAAGTAATGTGAAAACTTTAAATCCCTAATTGCTTTTTACGAGTATTAGGAGATCTTTTATGGTGTGTTTATGTTTGTCATTTTAATAAAAGACTTAGAAGATGCATCCACATTTTTTCTTTTGTTTTTATCTTCATTTTACCTTTCATTCTTTTCTTTCCATCATTTTCTTGCCATTCCATTTTTGTGTGCCAATATTCTCTTCATCTTACCCTTTTGCAGGGTCTCAAACAATAAACATGAAGATAATCATGGCAATAATCTCAAATTTGATTTTGAAAACTTAATTCATGTTGATGAACTTAATAATAAGGAAGATTCAGATAACTACACACTGCCTCTTGATTTGTTAAAATTAATAGAACATGAAGATAAGCCAATTGAACCCCACCAAAAAATTATTGAATCAGTAAATTTGAGAGATGGTGAGAATAAAAGAGAGGTCAAAGTTGGTACATCTCTTTTACTAACTGAAAGACAGAAGCTAGAAGAGCTGCTCCGAAAATATGTAGATGTGTTCGCATGGACTTACCAGGATATGCCAGGCTCAGCACTGATATTGTAAAGCATAAGTTACCTTTAAAACCAGGATGTAAACCGATGCAGCAAAAGCTAAGGCGCATGAAACCAGAGATGCTACTAAAAATTAAAGAAGAAGTGAAGAAACATTTCGATGCTGGATTTTTAGAAGTGGCAAAATATCCTGAATGGGTAGCCAACATAGTGCCAGTTCCTAAGAAGGATGAAAAAGTGAGAATGTGTGTTGATTATCGAGATTTGAATAGAGCAAGCCCTAAGGATAACTTTTCTTTACCTCACATCGATACTCTAGTGGATAATACTGCTAGGCACTCCATATTTTCCTTTATGGATGATTTTTCAGGCTATAATCATATCAAGATGACTCGAGATGATATGGAAAAAACTATATTTGTGACCATGTGGGGAATATTCTATTATAAAGTCATACCTTTTGGGTTGAAAAATGCTGGTGCTACTTATCAAAGAGCAATGGTGACTCTTTTTCATGACATGATGCATAAAGAGATAGAAGTGTATGTAGATGATATGATTGTAAAATCTCGTGAAAGAGAGGATCATATAGTCAATCTCAAAAAACTGTTCGACAGGTTGAGAAGATTTCAATTGAAGTTGAATCCTGCCAAATGTACATTGGAGCCAAATTAGGAAAACTATTGAGCTTTGTAATCAGTGAAAAAGGAATTGAAGTTGATCCAGATAAGATACAAGCCATCCAAAACTTATCTCCTCCTCATACCTCAAAAGAAGTGCGAGGTTTCTTAGAGAGATTAAATTATATTGCTCGCTTCATCTCTCAACTCACTTATAAGTGTGATCCTATTTTTAAGCTTCTCAGAAAACATGATCTTGGAGAATGGAATGATGAATGCCAAGAAACTTTTGATAAGATCAAAGAATACTTATCAAATCCACCTGTGTTGGTGCCACCAATGCCAGAAAAACCTTTGATTTTGTACTTGACAGTGCATGAAAATTCAATGGGATGTGTGCTGGGACAAAGAGATGAAACTGATAAGAAAGAACGAGTAATTTACTACTTGAGCAAGAAGTTCACTGATTATGAGTCAAAGTATTCACCATTAGAGAAGATGTGTTGTGCATTAACCTGGACAGCTCGAAGGCTTAGACAATACATGCTTTATCACACTACTTGGCTCATAACAAAGCTGGATCCTATTAAGTATATCTTCGAAAAGCCCTCATTGACAGAAAGAATAGCACGGTGGCAAGTTATGCTTTCAGAATATGATATCATTTACGTGACTCAAAAAACTATTAAAGGGAGTGCAATAGCTGAATTTCTTACTGATCGTGCAGTTGAAGATTATGAGCCAATGAAATTAGATTTTCCTGATGAGGATGTGATGGCCATTAAAGAAAATGAACCTGTTGAAAAATCATGGAGGATGTATTTTGATGGAGTTGCTAATGCTTTGGGTCATGGTATTGGGGTAATTTTGATATCTCCTGATGGACATTATTACCCCATCACAGCTAGATTAAATTTTAATTGCACAAACAATGTGGCTGAATATGAGGCCTGTGTTATGGGTCTACAAGCAGCAATTAAAAAGAAGATCAAAGTGTTAGATGTGTTTGAAAATTCAGCTTTAGTCATCTATCAGTTACGAGGTGAATGGAAAACAAGAGACTCTAAGTTGATTCGATACCATAAATACATCTCTGAGTTGGTCAAGCAATTTAAAGAAGTTCAGTTTGAGCATCTACCTAGAGAGGAAAACCAAATTGCTGATGCACTGGCTACTCTAGCTGCAATGATCAAAATAGATGCAAATACTGAAATCCAACCCATCAAGCTGGATGTGAAAGATGTACCAGCACATTGCTCAAGTGTTGAAAAAGAAATTGATGGAAAGCCATGGTATCATAATATCATGCAATACATTAAAAGCCAGCAGTACCCAGAACATGCAACAAAAAATGATAAGAGGACTATTAGAAGATTGGCTATGAATTTCTTCATTGACGGAGATATCCTTTACAAAAGAGGTCGAGATCAAGTGCTCTTAAAAAGTGTAAATGCAGCTGAAGCAAAGAAGATTATTTAAGAAGTGCATGATGGAGTTTGCGGGCCACATACAAATGGTCATATGATGGCTAGACAAATTATAAGGGCTGGCTATTATTGGTTGACAATGGAGAGTGACTGTATTGATTATGCTAGGAGATGTCATAAATGTCAGATTTATGCTGACAAGATTCATGCTCCACCATCAACATTACACGTTCTAGCTCCTCCCTGGCCATTCTCAATGTGGGGCATGGATGTCATTGGTCTCATCACTCTAAAAGCTTCGAATGGGCATAGATTCATTTTTGTGATGATTGATTACTTCACCAAATGGGTAGAGGCTGCATCATATGCTAGCGTGACCCGATCTGTGGTATGTAAGTTCATGAAAAGAGAGATAATATACAGATATGGGCTTCTGGAGATAATTATTTCTGATAATACGAAAAACTTGAATAACAAAATGATGAATGAAGTATGCACTCAGTTCAAGATCCGCCATCGTAATTCGACACCATATAGTCCAAAAATGAATGAGGCAGTGGAGGCTACGAATAAGAATATCAAGAGAATCCTGGAAAAAATGACTGAAACTTACAAAGATTGGCATGAGAAGTTGCCTTTTGCCTTGTATGCTTATAGAACATCAGTCAGAACGTCTACTGGAGCCACACCGTTCTTTTTGGTATATGGTATGGAAGCTGTGCTACAGTCGAAGTGAAAATTCCCTCACTGAGAGTCCTGATGGAGGTAGAGTTAGAGGAAGCAGAATGGGTTCAAAATCGCTACGAGCAGTTAAACCTTATAGAAGAGAAAAGACTGTCAGCACTTTATCATGGTCAATTATATCAAAAGAGGATGATGAGAGCACATGACAAGAAAACTCGTCCCCGTTGCTTTAGGGAATGAGACTTAGTGTTAAAAAGATTCCTTTCAAATCAACATGATAATCGGGGGAAATGGACACCAAATTGGGAAGGCCCGTATGTGGTGAAAAAGGTTTTTTCTGACGGGGCATTGATTTTGGTAGAAATGGACGGAGGTGATTTACCTACCCCAATAAATTCAGATGTTGTGAAGAAATATTTTGCTTAAAAAAATAAAAGAGAAAAAAATGATGACTTATCTAAGTTGAAAACCTGAAAAGGTGACTTAGATGTGAAACAAAAGCATCATCAAGAAAAGATCCCACAATGCAGGAGCAAGTGTAGTTTGATGAACTCTGAATAATCAAAGAAGCCATCTGATTTAGTTTTAGAGAAAGAATCTGAGAATATTTTGTTCATGATTATCTTGTGATCATTCTTTTGACACATTTATTTCAACTCAAACACTTTGACATACACTTGTTATCAGCCATAGGAAATACATTATCTTTCATTTAAAAATAATGCCTATCCTTTCCTTTATCCTTATTTGATATATATTTTTTTTCCATCAGAGAAATGTGTGATTGCATTTTATTTGTCTTGAACTTAAAATGATGAAAAGAAAAACAAACATGAAAGATCTCAGCATTACTTTTAAAGTTGACAAAGGCAAATGAAAAAGGATGAGAAAAGCATGACAAGACATTGATGTTGCAGACTTTTGAAGAAAAATATTATGGTCAGATGTTGAAGACAGATTGGTCATATAAGAATTCGGATAAAAGAAGTCGAAAGTGAGAGATTTCGAGAACCTTTTTATTACAATGAATGATTTTGATTGCATTACATGTATTGCATCATGAGCACTCAGTACATGCATCCATAAGAAGTTGTGACAAAGATAGAAATTTTTCTTTTCTTAATGAAAAAAAATAAGATTTTGGTAAAGACAATGATCAAACAAAGGAATTCAAAATAGAGAAATTTACTTGTTCAAAAATGAAAACTCAAATTTAAAAACAGATGAAGATTTTAAAATCGTTGAGCCTCTGCTGAGAGGAGCTTTTCCAGACGAGATTTTAAAGTCGTTGAGCCTCTGCTGAGAAGAGCTTTTCCAAGATGAATTTTAAAGTTGTGGACCCTCTGTTGAGAGGAGCTTTTTCATGAGATTTTAAAGTTGTTGAGCCTCTGCTGAGAGGAGCCTTTTCAAGAGAATTTTAAAGTCATTGAGCCTCTATTGAGAGGAACCTTTTCATGAGATTTTAAAGTTGTTGAACCTTTACTGAGAGGAGCCTTTTCAAGAGAATTTTAAAGTCGTTGAGCCTCTACTGAGAGGAGCCTTTTCAGGAGATTTTAAAGTTGTTGAGCCTCTGCTGAGATGAGCTTTTTCAAGAGAATTTTAAAGTTGTTGAGCCTCTGCTGAGATGAAACTTTTCATGAAATTTTAAAGTTGTTGAGCCTCTGCTGAGAGGAGCCTTTTCAAGAGAATTTTAAAGTTGTTAAGCCTCTGCTGAGAGGAGCCTTTTCATGAGATTTTAAAAGTTGTTGAGCCTCTGTTGAAATAAACCTTTTCAAGAGAATTTTAATGTCGTTGAGCCTCTGCTGAGAGGAGCCTTTTCATGAAATTTTAAAGTTGTTGAGCCTCTGCTGAGATAAGCCTTTTCAAGAGAATTTTAAAGTTGTTGAGCCTCTACTGAGAAGAGCCTTTTCATGAGATTTTAAAGTGGTTGAGCCTCTGTTGAGAGAAACCTTTTCAAGAGAATTTTAAAGTCGTTGAGCCTCTGCTGAAAGGAGCCTTTTTATGAAATTTTAAAGTTGTTAAGCCTCTGCTGAGAGGAGCATTTTTAAGAGAATTTTAAAGTTGTTGAGCCTCTGCTGAGAGGAGCCTTTTCAAGAGAATTTTAAAGTTGTTGAGCCTATGCTGAGAGGAGCCTTTTCAAGAGAATTTTAAAGTCGTTGAGCCTCTGCTGAGAGGAGCCTTTTCATGAGATTTTAAAGTTGTTGAGCCTCTGTTGAGAGGAACCTTTTCAAGAGAATTTTAAAGTCATTGAGCCTCTGCTGAAAGGAGCCTTTTCATGAAATTTTAAAGTTGTTGAGCCTCTGCTGAGAGGAGCCTTTTCATGAAATTTTAAAGTTGTTGAGCCTCTGCTGAAAGGAGCCTTTTCAAGAGAATTTTAAAGTCGTTGAGCCTCTACTGAGAGGAGCTTTTTCATGAGATTTTAAAGTTGTTGAGCCTCTGTTGAGAGGAGCCTTTTCAAGAGAATTTTAAAGTCGTTGAGCCTCTGCTGAGAGGAGCCTTTTCATGAAATTTTAAAGTTGTTGAGCCTCTGCTGAGAGAAGCCTTTCCAAGAGAATTTTAAAGTCGTTGAGCCTCTACTGAGAGGAGCTTTTTCATGAGATTTTAAAGTTGTTGAGCCTCTGCTGAGAGGAGCCTTTTAAACTTTCAAAAATATCGATTGAACCTCTGTTGAGAGGAGCCATTTTCTGTCGAACCAAAAAATTATTTTTTTTTTGAAATTTTTTCTTATTTTTTATATATTATTTTATTAATATTTATGTATATTAAAATATTTATATTTGTTAGATTAAATGATGAAATTGTGATTAAATTTTTTTAATGTGATTATGTTAATAAACTTTAAAAACAATAATATAAAAATAAATTTAATAATAATACTAAACTAATAAAAAATAAGAGAAAAGAAAATTTTTATCCGATGATGAGATTCAAAAGTATTTCGAGTAGTGATGCCTACGAAATCTCTAGGTGAGAAGATTTTTTTAAGTACTACCAGCGTATTGGAGTATTTATAAAAAAATTTCAATACAGTAAGGATTTTATTTTTTTAAAATAATAAATAAAAATTGATTAATAAATTAAAAAATATAAGTAATAAAAATAGGAAGAAAAGAAATTTAATCCAATGATGGGATTCTAAAAGTATTCCGAGTAGAGATGCTTTAAGAAATCTCTAGGTGAGAAGATTTTTTTGTAAAATATTACCAGCGTATTGGAATATTTATAAAAAATCTTCAATATGATTAAATTCCTTTTTTCTCTTCAAAATTTCAATTAAAATAAAAAAATTAATAAAATAATTAATAAAATTTTTGAATGAGAATAAAATGTGTGCATAAACATGAAAATACTTTGCATGGCATGCATGACATAATTTCTTACGAAAAATAAATTCGAGCCTCCAAAGATGAGATTCTAAAAGTATTCCGAGTAGAGATGCTTTAAGAAATCTCTAGGTGAGAAAGAGTTCTTTTAATGTTACTAACGTACTGGAACATTTTAAGAATTATTTCAATAAAAAGGTTTTGATTTATTTTTCTCGAGAATAATTTTTTTAATAAATAAAAAATCAAAGAAATTATTTTTCGAATATTGAAAATAAGACTGTTTGTATCAAAATCAAAGGATAACACGTTGTTAATTGGTACCGTTTTTAACGGGCGTTGTGGGGGTGCTAATCCTTCCCCATATATAATCGACTCCCGAACCCAGACTGTTTCGCAGACCGTAAAATTATCTTTTTAATAAATTTTAATTAATTTTAAGATTTCATTAAAATGATATGTTTTAATAGGTAGCCAATCGCACTTAGCCAAAAAAGATTGGTGGCGACTCCATTATTTTTTATTTTGTTTCCAAATTCGTCGGGCGGACGCAAAACGGTTACGACAGTTAAAGCTTAACGTCTCCAACACAAAGTATACAGATTTATCAAATCACATTAAACATTAGGCAAACTCAACACAAAGTACACGCAGATCACAGGGTCTCAATATAAGTTGGGATTCTAGAGGTAACTCTTACCATATAACATTTAGCTCCTATAAGATTTTAGAGTTGGCTCTTACGGTGTAGCACTTAATTCTCATCAAATTAATAACTGCTTTGATATCATTTGTGGAGACTCATACCCAACTTGTAAGGTATTGTCCATTTTAACCTAAAAATCTCATGATTTTATCTCACAAAAGCCGTATCTTAAATTTAAATTTAAAACTCTACATATTAAAAACATCACACTTATTTCATACAATGTGCAATTAGTAAAAGATGCCAGATTGTTGACATGATTCATGAAAAATGCACAGGCAATTTGTTCATGCTGCTAAAATGATCAATCCGGTATCTCTTTCATGGACTAGAATTTTTACATTCATTTTTATGTTTTTGCTCCACTAACCAGCTTTAGTTTACATTATAATTAGATGTAAACTTGTACTAGTAGATCCTTGAATCTTAAGAATCTTCAGGGTGGATATGGTTGTTTCTTTTATTTGTGCCCTAGTTAAATGATAGGGGAATTATTTTAGTTCTTCAAGCCATCATGCTTTTGTCAAACTCTATTTACTTAATGAATCAGAAACCACATTAACCAATGAGGGCAATATATGCCTGCCTTTTGTAGGTTCAATCCATGCAGTTTGAATGTTTGGCCAACCACATTGCAGAGTTATCACTTCTTGAGTACACTACGCTTCATTATTCTCCAGCGCTGATAGCAGCTTCTGCTGCTTTCTTGACCAATGTATACTCTCCTTCAAAGAAACGTTGGGTATGTCCCAAAGAAAGTTTATTTATTCTAATACTTATTCTGATATATATTTTTAATCTGATATTTATTAATTTTATCTACATTTTTATAGCTTCTATTAGCTAATATTTGTTTACTTTTCGCATCTTGTTGCACAGGATTCTATGTTGGGGCTTTACACACTATACCAACCCTCTGATTTAGGGGGTGTGTGAAGCACTATATCATCTCTGCCGTAATGGTGGTCGTGCTAATTTGCCAGCAATCAGAGAGAAGTACAGTCAGCATAATGGTGGTCGTGCTAATTTGCCACCAATCCGGGGCAAGATTTTTACTATAGCTTACCGGAGTGGGCCAAATTTCTTAGTAAAGTAAGAATCCAAGAATTTTGATCCAGTAAATATGCATTTGGTACATGAGCTGAACCTTTTTCTATACCAAACTGAAAAGTTCACCTTCACAATAAAAAGGGTAAACAACTGATTTTGTAACTTGTAAACTATTGTTGGTTATTTTAACGTTTGATGTGTGACATTTTCTCCCCTGCATCAGTACAAATTTATGGTACAGTACTGCCCTGCATCAATACCTCAGGAGTTATTCCAAGATGTTAGCAAGTAGTAGAGGCCCAATGGAAACCATCATGGTATTCAATTTGCCTTTCAATGCTCTATCTGCCGGATGTAGTAAGAATGTAAGTGTTGATTTTGTAGGCTAGGGATGGGATGGGATCTTCATTTCCTTCACAGTTTTTGGGAAAAGCAACATTGATTCTGATGATGAGTTGTACACTGTCTGTATGCCTAATCAAAAACATTTTCCTACTACTGACATAAACAACGTAGGAAAGTTTAGACCACCTATACCAGTTACTAAATTTTGTTAGTTCTGATAATTTTGGCATAATTTAAAATCAAAAAGATAATTGCGCTTCAGCATTTGTGCGTAATCTTTGTTTAAAGAGCAAGATTAAAATAATTTTTTCTCCAAATCAACAAAAAAAAAGTAAATTTCTTGGGACAGTAAGTTCCAAAAACTGGTCGTTCGTTTTGGTAGAGCCCATCTGCTAATCTAATAATCCCCTGACCATTATAGAGCATAGCTACCATCTATCATACCGAAAAAGCGGGAAAAATAAAGAAAGAGAGAAAGAGAAAAAAAAAAGTCGCTATAAAAGGAAAAAAGAGGGAAAAGGTAAACAATTGACGCAGGCAGGAGAAAAATGGCGCCAGTATTACAGAGCTCTCAACCTTGGGTTGAAAAATAGTACAATATCTCAATCTCTCTTTCTTTCCATGATTTCATTTTTGTTTCTCTTTTTTTTTTAATATTTTGAAAATAAATCTATTTGCTTTTCTTTTTTGTTTGTTCTGTGATTGGGTAATAACTTTGTTTGTTCTCAGTCGGCCAAAGCAAGTGAAAGATGTGGCGCACCAAGATGAAGTGGTTCGAGTTCTCACCAACACCCTCGAGACTGCTAATGTAATTATATCTTCCCTTTCAAAATTTCCTTCTTGTTTTTCTGATAATCGTTAGTATTTGTTTGATTTTTAATTATCTTGAAAACCCTAATTCAACGCTATTTTTGAAAAATTTTTATTTTGTAGTGCCCGCATATGCTCTTCTATGGCCCTCCCGGCACCGGCAAAACCACAACCGCACTTGCCATCGCCCATCAACTCTTTGGGTATTCCTTTTTTTTTTCCCTTTCTGAAAAATTGTTGTTTTATGGGAGAGAAGCTTTGGCTTAATGCCTTCATGTTAGAATAAATTCTTGTAGCAATTTGAGAATTAGTCGGCGGCGTTCGCAATTAGAAGTGTACCCAAAATGAAGATTAACTCTTTGGTGGACTTTTAAGCTTTTATTATTAGTGCAATGATTTGTGGAAACATGTCTTCGTTGTCTAAATTTAAAAGAGTTCTGCTGAATTTATGTTCTGTCTATTAGACTCATTAATATTTGTAGATGATAGAGTCGACGATGTTACTTTGATTTCATTTTACCCTTACTGAGTGATTTTTACTTCACTTTGTTTAAATTTGATTGCAATCCAATTTTTGCAGACCTGAACTCTACAAGTCTAGGGTGTTGGAGCTAAATGCAAGTGATGACCGTGGGATCAATGTTGTTCGTACTAAGATCAAAGATTTTGCTGCTGTTGCTGTAGGGTCTGGTCAGCGTCAGGGGTATGCTATTATATATATATATATATATATATATATATATATATATATATATTATAAATAAAAGGCTTAATACCCAAATATGTCCTCGAACTTAAGTAAAAAATGGAATTAAGCCACCGAACTTTATTACATGTAAATAAGACTAAAATCTTTTATTTTTCTGTATGTATAACTATTAACTTTCAAAATCAATAAAAAAAAAGTTCAATTGAATTAGCTGAACAGTAACTGCCGATTTCTCACACAGTTGGCAAATACGTGGCAATATGATGTGGAAAATAATGCACACATGGCATGAATGATGTGGCATTTTAGTCCAAAAAAATTGGACTGATTTTCATTGATTTTCATTGGAAGTTTATGGTTATATATAATATATAGAAAAATAAAAGATTGTAGCCTTATTTACATGCAATAAAGATCAGGGGCTTAATTCTAGTTTGAACTAAAGTTCGATGGCATATTTGGCCATTAAACTTAAATAAAATTATTTCCACTTTGGTCTACAGTTGTTCATTTGCCTCTTTTATGTGTACCAATTATCTTTTTCTTCCTTTGTGTTTTTCTAGGGGTTATCCTTGTCCACCATTCAAGATCATTATTCTTGATGAAGCAGATTCAATGACAGAAGATGCTCAGGCATGTGTTGTTTTCATAGCCATCGTGTTATTATTCACCTTGTATAGGCACATGTTTATTTCATTTTATTAAACATGACTCTGCAGAATGCTTTGAGACGTACCATGGAAACTTACTCAAAAGTTACACGATTCTTTTTCATATGTAACTACATAAGCAGGTATATTTTCTTCTTTTATTTTTTCCTCAAGTTTCCTTTTTCCCTTTTTAACCATAGGTTTAATTTGGTAAAACTTTTAGCACTATACTGCTACAATTTACTTGTAGATCACTATAAAAATTAGATAATTGGTAATTCTTAAACATTTTGTTATTGAATTTCCATAGGATTATAGAGCCACTTGCTTCAAGATGTGCAAAGTTCAGGTTCAAGCCACTTTCAGAAGAAATCATGAGCAGTCGTATATTGCACATTTGTGATCAAGAAGGCCTCAATTTAGATTCAGAGGTGTGAACCTGGTGTCTTAAAGCTTGTTGTATGAGTAATTCTTTGTTAAATGGCTTCTTTACTAAATATTTGATGATTCACCATAGGCTCTTTCAACATTAAGTTCCATTTCACAAGGTGATCTTCGTCGGGCTATTACATACTTGCAGGTAAGCAGTAGATTGCAATACATTCCCAGTATTTTTGAAATTGTGATGTTTCTAATTCTCTATGCTCTTGTACTATAGTTTTCTTTTTGACAATTTGGTTGCATACTTGTGGCAACTAACCCTACTTTCTCTTCTGCTCACTGCCCGGTTTAGTGGGCCTTAGTTTGTTTAGCTGCCTTGTAGATGATACTTTCCAGTGAGGGGGTTTACCCTCAATTCCTACCATGCATCTGTAATTGTTTGGTTCTAAAATATGATTTCTAACTGCATTCCAGCCATCATTAAAAATTATGGTTATTAATTGGTCAATTCCTAGAATGACGTGCTCCATGTATATGTTAATTGGTCATGCTGGTCAACTGGCCAGATCTCTCATCCTTTTGCAGATGATGAATATTGTGTTATGGAATATTGCAGGGAGCTGCGCGCTTGTTTGGATCGTCAATTTGTTCCAAGGACCTAATTAGTGTGTCTGGGGTAAGTTATATGATACATTGACACTTAATTTCCCAATGCTTAGTAAATTTACTCTACAATTTGCATTGGTTGATATTAGGCCTTTATAGATTTATTTTTGAACCAATCATTTTTTAAACCTAGATAGATAGTTTGGGAAAAACTGCAAAAATAAGCAAGGGAAATTTACTCCCAAAGAGGGCCTTTTTTTATATTTAGACTGACCAGAAGATGTTCAGTCTTCAGATTGAATTCAAAATTGAACTTCTGTATTTTGTGTTTCTCTATGTTGGCCACCTTTATGGATGAAACAACTAAGGGCTTGTTTTGAGATGTTTTTGTTCACTTTTTTGGAAATTGGAAACAGAATTATGTTTGGTGGGTTGTTTTTGTTTTAAGAACCAAAAATTGAAAACAAAATTTTGGAAATTGTTGGAAGTAAAAAAAAAAAAAAAATTGATGTTTTCAATATTTTGAAAACATTGCAATCATTGTTACTACACAGATGAACAATACCTGTAAGTCAACAGTATCAGTTTGAATGCCAAAATATTGAAAGATGACCATCAAAGCTGCCAAAAATTTGGATTCAAGCCCCTGCCAATTTGCTCAACCCATGCCTTCAACCACATCTCTTAATGGTCTGTTGTCTTAAGACTTTTGCAACAAAAATATAATTTTCAAACATGTTTTCAACTTCAAAAAAATGGAAATAAAACAAAACAAAATGTTCAAAAACATAAAACATAAAACTGGTAACAATACCAAACGTTCACTAAGCCAGTTGTCTTCTGATGTGACTTTTTCTTTCTTGAATTTTTTGAAAAGAAATTTTTATGAAGAAGAACAAACATAAAATTTTACAATTAGTCACCTTTTTCCTTTTTCTGTTTTTGTTCTATCTAATTGACTTTGGCATGCCTTAATACTTAAATTTCTATGTATCAGGTTATCCCTCAAGAAGTTGTTGATGCACTTTATGCCGCATGCAAAAGCGGTAACTTTGATTTGGCAAACAAGGAAGTCAATACTGTGATTGCAGAAGGGTATCCAGTTTCTCAGATGCTTTCTCAGGTCCAGTTTCTTTATTTTCATCCATGCTTACTCACCATGGTTAATTGCTAGATATATCTGATGCTTAATATAATGCTTCTTCCAGTTATTTGATGTGGTTGTTGAGGCAGATGATATACCAGATGAACAGAAAGCTAGAATTTGCAAGTGTTTGGCTGAAGCAGATAAGGTTAATTTCACCACATAAACTTAGTTCTGTTGGTTGTCTGCTGCAAATTTTTTAGCTTTGGTCATTATAGAAACTGAAGTGAGATCTACTTCTTTGGTTTTTTCCCCATAAAAAATCATATCTATTGTGTCAAAATTAGATGTTTTTCTTGGTTGGTTAATATAGCCCAGCAATGAAAGCTAAGAAATAGTAGGGCTGACTGGATCTTTTTAAAATTTGTCTGAACTTGTGCGACTCTGCTATTTTTCAGTAATCCTATTGAGTGCTACCTTTCTTTGTATTAAACTGATTGAAATTTGGTTTACTACTCATAACCAACAGCAAATTAACTGAGTACTGTTAAAGTTGGCAGGTTAATTTATTTTCTTCCTTTCCCCATTTCCCCCCCCTGGACACTATCATACTCAATGGTTTTCTTTACATCATCCGAGAAGTGCTAACTATTTTCTTTTGGGTTGTTGTGTAAAGGAAAATCCACTTATACTAATCAGTTTATTGGTGTAATACTTATATTTGCTCATTGGCCTGCAGCGTCTAGTTGATGGTGCAGACGAGTACTTGCAGCTGCTGGATGTGGCCAGCAACTCAATGCGAGCTTTGTGTAACATGCCACAGGAATTCTCTTTTGAAAGTTAGCGGGACAGCCTAGATTGGGATGCAGGGACTTTTCAAGACAAGGAGAGATTCAACTTTTTGAATTGTAAAGTTTTGCATATTGCAACAAAACGGCTTTTCAAACATTGTATTATGCCTGTTATTCACCGAAGATGGGTGGCCCACCCTTTTGAATCTCTTGTCACTTTAACATGGATTTTGTATGTTAAATATGATCTCTCTTTAACTGATCTATAATTTAATGCTAAAGACGATGAGTTCTTGGCAGGCACTCCTGTTTTGCATGCTGCTTCTTATTAAAACAGCAATACTTATTTGATATAGTGAAAAAAAATCATGAAATGGGGGACCAAATTACTTTTCTGTTGTCGATTGCTATCATAATTGTGAGACTGAGAGTAATAAGGTTGTTTTCCATTTGAACCATTGAAGTTACTTTAAGGTTGCGTAATGAATGCAAAAGCAGGGGAGGAATAGCCCATTCCTACCGTTTGCAACAGGCCTTTAGCATGTGTCATGGCATATCATGACAAATATATTTGAATGGAGAAAAATCTCAGTGCAGCTCTTAGTGACGATGTCCAGTGGAGCCCAAAAGCTAAATCTCCATAGCTCATTTGCACTTAGCTGTTCTGGCTGGCTATGGAACTTATGACTTTATCAGGTTTGGTCTCTGATGTTAAGATTGCCCCTTGCAACAAACAGTTTTTAGATTTTTACCATTCTAATTTGACAATTCAAAAACCCAAATCAAGAGAAAATCCCTCCTCTAATTTCGAATTCTATGCTGAAAAGTCCAGCTCTAGAGCTGACATATGTTTGAATCTTCTGCCTCATCATTCACTTTCTTCTGTTTTTATGATTTAAAATGCCTTGGCCTCTATTGACCCTTAAAGTCAAACTCAAATACGTGCATCAACCCCACCAGCCCCACCTTCATGCCTTTAATCCCGCCGAGACTAAACTTTCCTTCATCCCTAGCTGCCACCCAACTATATATAAAGGCCTGGACTCACTCCAGATAATGAAAGCTTGTTTAATGATCTGTTGCTTTTACTCTTTATATATACTTTGGTAGTTATTTTCCGTTGAAGAAATGGCAGTAGATGATTCCTTCAAAAAGCCTGGAGCTGTTCCCTTTAAATGGGAGATCCGACCTGGTGTTCCCAAGGTCCAACAACAGCAAAAACAGCACGAACAATCACTACCACAGAAACAGAAGCCACAAAAGCCTAAGCAACCACCACCACCATTGCCACCACCAGCATCACCTTTTATAAACCAACGTTCATTGCCAACTCCAGCCGGAGCTAGTCCTCGACAAAAACTTAAACCCCCACCAGCTGGATCCTACTTGCTCTTAACTCCTGAGCCCCGAAGTCACTCTTTTAGGTCTACCCCACGTGCCCGATCCGAGCGTTGGCGGTTTGATCAACCCACCCGGCTCGGACCCGAATGTGTTCCACCCGGGTGCTTCCCATCACCATTGCTTAGGCAGAAAGGAAGCAAAAGGAGGACCCAAAAACCCGAACCCGACTATGTTTTGGACCTTGAGACGTTGTCCCGGTGGTCGGTTTCGAGTCGGAAGTCACTTTCACAGTTCTATAGCTCACCGGCATCATCTTTTTCATCATACAGGTCATCGCCCCGACCCGTGGCTGATGCTGATTGGGCAGGGTTTGGACTTTTTTGAAAGAAAAAAAAGTTTGTATAGTTTTTCTAGGATAATCAATTAATCATGCCTTTAATATAAAAGGTTTGCAATGTTGTTAGATCTGGTTATTTGATAGCCGAAAGTGGAATGTGACATGGGTTTGGTACCATTTCTTCCTATCACAAGCCCAATGATGTGATGCCAAGGAAAATGGAACTCCTCCCAAGTTTTTATTGTAATTCAAGAGTGAGGTTTTAATACTATATCAGTTTACTTTTGGTTATTACAAATGCTAATATTTGTTCAGCACCTTCTCCTCTGGTTTTGATCTACCAAAAGGCCTAAACTTCCGATCCTAATTTCTACGCTGTAAGTCGTACTATATTCGTCTTCTTCTGATTATTGTCGATATTGCTCGTGCCAATGCTATCATTTCTTTTAACACTTTAAAAACCAATTTCAAAATTTGTGGGCCGATTAAGGGAATTAGGCCCTTATGATCATTAATAAGCAACACCAATGTTTTAACCTTCTTAAAGTTTGTTTGGCAGTGGTTATGCATAACTGTCATTATCTTATCACCCTCAAACTTGCATGCCTTCCCTACGAAAGAACAAAAACAATTGGCAGAGTGGATTTCTAAGTTTTCTAGGGTTTACTAATTGAAATTTTAGCATAAACATGAAGCATGGGCCTTTTATGCAAACCTTCCAACATCTTATTTTTACATATATTTACAAATTAATTTGGTTTTAGTTTACTTTTGTATGAGATTTTTTTTTTATTAAAAAAATTCAAACTTTGTTTGTTGAGCAAATAATAATGTTACAATTGCTTATCAAATTATATTTTTTTTCTTGAATTATTAAACTAGACAAGATTGAGTATGAATATTTGACTATTAAGAGGTCATACACTTAACTATTCAAAGCATCGTATGGCAGTTGTTGAGCGGATATGAGACTCTATACCCATTTGGTGAGATTATGATTATACTACTCCAATTCAATTCTTTATAAAGCGAGTGTGAAGTAATATATCCATGCCAAGTTATATTGCTTCACAATCGCGTAGTCAAGAAAATTTTTTTAGTGGGTCAAAATGTTATTATATTTATGCGGATATATATTTCTTTGTTTATTTTTTTAAAATCTTTTAAAATTATTTTTTTGATTTTTCAAACAACTAATATTTTTATTTTTTTATTAAATCTAGTAATTCGTACTTTCATATCATATTTATATGAATTATAAAACGTATTTAAATCTTAAATACGAATAAGATATATTTATTATCCGTATTATACGCAACATGACATGATTAATATGTGTATAATTAATTTGTTTAAACACGACATAAATAAATATGAACAAACATGAATAATATAAATATACATAAATAGACACAACTAATATAAATAGATACGAATAGACATAATTAATATGAATATATATAAAAAATAGAGTTAAAATAATAAATAATTATAACCTATCAATTATTTACAACTTAATAAATTTTATATATTAATAATATAAAAAAATAATTGCATATTAAAAAAATAAAAAAATTTGATATCCATTTAATATGTATTTAATATATATTTAAATTTTAATATATATTACATAATTATATTAGTTTTTAGTGTCAAATTCAAAATGATGAACTATTAAAGATTAAAAAATAAAAAAAATAGTGTATAAGACTAATATTAATATTTATATTATTAATATAAAAATAAATTTATAATAATTATTAAATGAGTATCATAATTAAATATTTAAAATAATTTTTATATGATATTAATAGCTAATTAAGTATCATGATTAAAAAATAAAATAATAAAATAATTTTTATATGTTTATATTAAATTAGAATAAATATAAAAATATGTTAAACATATTAAATATGTACTCATATAATAAGATAAATTAAACGTATTTATTACATTGTATCACGTGTTAAAATATATATTTGTATAACACGTTTTATCTAAATTTATTTTTCATATTGTACATGTGTTTAAACGTGTCAACATGTATAAGACATGAATTGTGTGGTATTGAAATTCATATCGATAAGAATAAACACGAAATATATTTTTTTAAAATATGTATATAAGTTTTTTTATATTATTTTCATATCATATCATCGTATCGTATTTGAAATTATCAAGTCTACTTTTAATCACCCAATACTTTATATATATATATATATTTTACATTAATTTTTCAAGATACTTTATATATATATATATATTTCACATTAATTTTTCAAGATTTTTATTTACCTTTTTACTTATAAAATTTATGGAACACCACCAATTTTTTAAAAAACTTTAGAATATAAACGATTTTTTAAATTTCTATGGAAGTAAAAAATATACAAAAAGGATGTGAGAAATATTATCTTTTAAAATACAAAAAATATATCAATATAAAGTTTTTCTTGCATAATTTTTTAATAACAACAAATGTTATTACAAAACATCAAGTAAAAAAAAGCAAAAAATAAAAAGACAATTATCTAATAGGAATAGATTTTAAATTTCCTAAAGTTAACATGTATTCATTAAAATATATTTTAAAATAACAAATTAATTCATTATTAAATGAACATATAACGATCATCCAATTTTGCTTATAAAATTTAAAAACTCCTTCAGAGAATATAATAATAAAAAAAAATTCTTTCACAATTATCATGAAAAGTTTTCATATTTTTAAAATTGTTGAATAATTGTTTCATCATTAATATACCAAGCATATTTCTTTCGATATACGTAATCAAATAATTATTTATCAAATTATTTTTTATTAGTTTAAATAATAATATTTTAACTACTTTCATTGTTTGAAATTTCTTTTGCATACTTATATTGGTAATTGACAAAATAAAAAATAGTGGATAAGTAATAATATTTTCTTTGCTTTCACCACTTCTTTTTGACTAATTATTTTGAAACAAAAATTAATATGTACACTCTATTTTTCATTAATTATATACTTACCTCACATTCTTTTACAATATTTTACTATAATATATAATTAATTCTCAAATTTTCTTTTCAATAAGATAAATTTATCTTCAAATTTTCTATGTAATGGGGTTATCTTATCTTCTAATTTTATTTTTTGTTGAATCAATTTGTGATTATAATATACTAATACATATATGAGTTTATATTTGATATATTACCTATATATAAAGTCTATACACTATTAATGAATCAATAATATCATTTTATTAATAAATAAATATACAAAAAATTAATATTTTATTTATTAATGAGTTGGCATTATTTAATTCTTCTCATTAATGATGTGATATTATCATATTTACTATTAATATATAAAATTTATACAATAATAATATATCAAATATCAATTCTACATATATTATTAAATTTTTTTAAATTTAAGTGGAAACAATCCGGCTATGCCATAGTCCAAGTGAAGTAATATAAATATGGGCTTCATCCTGCTATTTACAATTAATTATTAGCTTTAAATGTTCAAATTAAAATTAAATTGACCAAATCTATTATTTACTTCAAATCAAAATTTGGATTAAATATAAAAATGATCTCTAAATTATACATTTTTTGATAATTTAGTGTCTAAAGAAATAAAATTATTAAATTGGTATCTAAATTTGCATTCCGTTATTATGTTGATACTCAAAACTGACGTAGTTAATTAGATTTATTGATATGACATGAATATCCAATAAAATATTGATACGTGTTAAAAAAATTTAGTCAATATCACATCATCAATACTACATCAATATAAAAAGAAAAATTCAAAAAAAAATTAAAAATTTTCAAAAATTCTAACAAAATTTTAATTAAAATTTTTTTCAAAAAATACTAAAATTTTCAAAAAATTATAAATTTTTTAAAAAATATTTTTAAAAAATTTTAAAATTAAAAAAAATTAAAACTATTCTAAAATTTTTTTTAAAATTCTAAAACATTTATAAAATTTATAAAAAAATTTTAAAATTAAAAAAATCTCAAAAATTTAAAAAAAAATTTAAAAATTTCTAAAAATTTTCAAAAATTCTAAAAAAAATAAAACAATATTAAAAATTTTTTAAAAATTTTTATGATGTGACGTTGACAAGATTTTTTTTAATACATATCAGTCTCTTACTGAATATGCATATCACATCAATAAAGTTAACTAATAGCATTAATCAAAAATATCAATATAATAATGTAATGAAAGTTTAAGTATCAAATTGACAAGTTTATTTTTTTAAGTATCAAACTAACAAAAAGTGTATAATTTAAAAACCATTTTTATATTTAACTCTCAAAATTTTAAATTTTTTTATACTTAACATATAAAATTTTTTTTATGAAAATTAACAATGTACAACACCTTATGTTAAAATACATAAAGTTGTTTTAATCAATTATAATTCAAAATTACGTAAATTTTATTAAAATTTTATATAAAATTTATATTTATAAATGATAAACTTTTACTTATTTTGATTTATTAATTATAATATTATAATAAAAAATTTATAAATAATATGCTTCAAAAAATTAAAATAATAAAAGGACAAGTAAATTTTGTCCATGACATCACATGTGATCAAATTAATTTTTTTTTGAATATTTTCATTTTCTTACTGGGACAATGATTAAAAAAGAAAAACTGGATTTGCATCCCTGATTCTTTGCCCTACCGTGCTCCTCCGACACCACCACAACACTGTCAAACTACAAGCTTACTCAAAAAAAAAAAAAGCATTAGAAGTCTATTCGCTTTAAGTTCTACGTTCTTCTGCTGTTGTATGAGCACCCTCTAAAAGAAAAGAAAAGGAAGGAAAAACCCAAAACTGAGCAAAATTCAATTGAAAGATGATTCAAACAAACCGCAGCTACAACGCCATAGTACACCAAGTAATATCAATAATGCTCCAAAACCGACCCTTTGATGCCCAACTCGCTTCTTCAACAACCTCAAATCCATGGACGACAGATTCAGTTTCAGACATCTTAAGATCCGTTCCAAAATTCTTCTTCCAATCCCCTCGTTCCATTGGCCGCCAGAAAGGCTTCCGCCACCGTGCTCCTTTAAAGCAAAGATATCTCAAACAAGAAAATTTTAAGAATTCCCACAATGTTCTTGTCCTTGGCCCTGCTGCTTATAGAGACACCAAAAGGGTAGTTTTAGGATTAGATAAAGCAATGGATTTCTATTTCTGGGTAGAAAACTTTTTTGGGTTTGCCCATGATGTGAAAACTTGTAGAGAAATGGCCTTTGTTTTGGCTAAAGGTAATAACTTGAAGGGTCTTTGGCATTTTCTCAAGGAAATGTCCAGGAGAGAAAATAGGGGGCTTGTTACTACTTCTACTGTCACCTGTTTGATTAAAGTACTAGGAGAAGAAGGGTTAGTTAAAGAAGCATTGGCTTGTTTTTATAGAATGAAGCAGTTTCATTGCAAACCTGATGTTTTTGCTTATAATACGATTATTCATGCCCTTTGTAGAGTTGGGAATTTTAATAAAGCAAGGTTCTTATTGGAACAAATGGAGTTACCAGGGTTTAGATGTCCACCAGATTTGTATACTTACACCATTTTGATAAGTTCATATTGTAAATTTAGCATGCAAACTGGATGTAGAAAGGCAATTAGGAGAAGGCTTTATGAGGCGAATCACTTGTTTCGTGAAATGTTGTTTAAGGGTTTTGTTCCTGATGTTGTGACTTATAATTGTTTGATTGATGGTTGTTGTAAGACAAATCGAATTGAAAGGGCTTTGGAACTTTTTGAAGATATGAATAAAAGGAATTGTGTTCCTAACCGTATCACCTATAATTCTTTTATTAGGTACTATTGTGCTGTTAATGAGATTGATAAGGGTATTGAGATGATGCGGAGGATGCAACAGATGAATCATGGGGTAGCGGCAAATAGTTCTTATACTCCGATTATACATGCTCTGTGTGAAGCGGGAAAGGTGCTGGAGGCCAAGGATTTTCTTTTTGAGTTGATTGGAGGGGGATCTATTCCCAGAGAGTATACATATAAGCTAGTTTGCGATGCACTGAATTCAGTAGGAGCAGCCAATTTGATAGACAATGAGTTGCATAAAAGAATAAGAGATGGTATAGAGAGCAGATGTAAACAAGTGATGAAGGTGAAACAAGTAAAGAGTCGCATAACGAAAATGAGGATTGTGGAGGAAGTTTAATTTCCAGGAAGAACTAATCATGCTCAACCATGCAAAGCACAGCAGGCAAGAAGAAGAATTTAGTTGTTTGTTGGGGCATCCTGGTGGTAAGTATTAGAGAGTAAATTGAATTTCCTTTCTGCTTAACAAATGTAGTTTATTGTTTGAGACTTCTGAGTTTCAAGTTTTAAGCAGTTTTACTTACCATCTTGTCCTTCTAAACATTCCCGCATTTTTATTTTGATAGTATTTTCTATTGAATTCCCCTACTTCCAAGCTATCCATCTAGTGTGTGTCCTTGTATACAACAAAAAAATTGTTAACAACAATTTCAATCAAACAGCTTTTTCCTGGGGATTTTTATCAATACAGAGCATTTCTTTCTATTTCCTCATCCCTTTTACAATACATAGTATACACCTCACCTCTTCGATGATAATTATGGGCTAATGGCTTTTGTTGAAAATAATTCGGTTCTAAACTTTTTTTTTTTTTGAAATTTCAATTGAAAAAAAATTAATAAAAAAGGAGATCCCAGTTAACTCTACATATTTTTAGTAGCATAACTGGAAAGTCAAAGCTATTCCTAATTACACTTTTAGGATCATTACTTCAATTCCTTGAATAAAGCTTGTTGATTTCAATTTCAGATGCACAAAGAATCTGCTCTTTCTATTCCCTCCGAGTTTCTATTATTAGAATGTTTGGTTGGTTTCATCAAGGCAGTCATTACTCTTTGAGTATCCTTAGAAACCGACCATGTTAGATGCCCTTTTTCTTCACTATATGATCCTTCACATATCTTGTTGCTTGCAGAAAGGAAACTAAGAGTGAAGTCTCCAGTGAGAGAAGAACACTGTTGAGATATGTGTTATCTCCTCTCTTTCTGTCCTTGTGACATTATTTTTCCTTGTCATTTGCTGCTTCAAATGCATGATCAAGAAAAGCAAAGGTACTGTTAACAACCATGGAGTTCGCCACACTGGTGGAGATGGTGCTAATCCAGGTGTGACCATTAATGCAGTAGGTGTTAATAGTGGCATGACTTCCGGTTGTGCTCGTGGGACTGGCAGTGACAATGGCGAAGGTGGCTGTGGTGGCAATGATGACGGTGGAGGAGAAGCATGTTGTGGAGGTGGTGATGGTTGCCAAGCTGGGCTATGATAATATGCTATTGGTGTTCTGGAAAAGGAGGAAAAATAATAGAACTGCTGTTATGGGAATATAAAGATATCATTGTTTCTTTCATCTTTTACCCCCCCTTTTTTCTCCTCAACTGATGTACCAGTTTGATATTATGAATTTTAAATTTCAATGGTATTAAGTTATGATTGCGGTGCTTTATATAAGGTTGATACGTTGCTTATACATGAGGTGAAATTAGCTGATTCTGAAAACTCTGGGGCAGTAAAATTAAGAATTAAATTGGGCTTTTAATTCTCATCTCTATATATGTAAATTCTACTTTGTTGATGATGGCAAGTTTCATTGCCTACCCGAAGAAAATCTAAAAAATTATCAGGCACATCTTGATCCATCATGCTGGGGGCTTTTATAGTTTTATTTGTAAGTTCCCCTTTGGTTTTCTTTGAAAAGAGGTATGTTTTCAAGGTTATTCATTTTGCTAATGGTTGTTCTTTAGATATGGGGCCTTATTCCACAGTTTGGGTGGTTCATATATGTATATATATATATATATATATATATATATACATATATTAAATACAGAATTACTAGTATTTGTGTTGTTACGAATTCATTATTTATTTCTATGCAGTTTATTTGTGGTTATTAATTTATGCATAAATGTTAAAGTCCTATGAAAATTAGACTTGTGATTTGTGATAATTGATTTTTGTGTTTTCCTCCTCTTGAAGGTTTTTAATTATTGCCTAATTATGTTTACACTATGTTTGGATTGAGGGGAGGGAAAAGAAAGGAAAGGAAAATAATGAAAACAAAAAAATCATTCATTTGTTTGGATAAATTTTTAGTTTAAAAGAAAATAAAAATGCAAAAATTCACTATATTTTGATTTCTTTTATAATCTTCACTTTTTTAATACTCTAATTTGAGAAAAAAATTAAAGAAAGGAAAGTTGAAAAAATTTTATTTTTATAAAAAAATTGTTATATTCAAATTTTTATCATGATATTAGATTTAATTGTATAACTAACATTTTTACAAAAATAATTTTTTCTAATGAGTATTTTTTATAATATCACAGTTTATAAATATTTTATAATTTTTTAAGTCTTAGCAATAAAATAAGTCAAATTATTGTCAAAATAAATTAAAAACTTAAATTGATATAAAATTAAGAATAAATCAATAACTAGTTAATAAATCTTACTATATTAAACATGTTCAATTTTATTTAGAAAGATTTGTTTATACAAGCTTGGTAGTATAAAAATATATTTATATATTATTTGTTATTTTATTAAAAGAAAGTTATAATTAAAAAATATATATTATAGTAAATTTTTGTATTATTATCTAAACAATGATTGTTAGAATTTTTTTTATTAATTTTAACTATTCAAATAAAAGGGTATATATATCTTTTCTTTCCTTTTAAGTTTTTTTTTTTATTTATATGTATTCAAATATAGCGATAATATTTTATTAGAAGCGGTAAAATAGGCTAGTAAACCTATCATGAGCCGTGTCAACATGGCTCCTCTTGCTATTATAATGGATTGTGCTTGGCATGAATTTTATCGTAGTGTTGGATTGGATCTAAGTTTTTTGCCTATAAGTTGGCATGGTAAGGCCCATGAGATGGCACGTGACAAGGTCCTACATGGCACAATTAATATTTTTTTTATTTGATTCCCATGCGTTACATCTAAAAACTTTAAGTTAATCAGTGTTTGTAAAATTTATTTAATGAATACAAAATCTCTCTTTTCTACGAAAACAAGCATTTTAAGTCAAATCATATAAATTATATGTCAGTTTTTATCACTTTTACTTTTTTTTTATAATTATAATTTCATAATTATAATTTTAAAATAAAAATTTATATTTAATATACTGTCAATATATAAATTTTATATACTGTCAATAAATAAGATGATATATTTTATTACTTAATAAATTTTTTAAAAAATATTAATTTTTATATATTTATTTTAAAAATTATTATTTATTTATTAATAAAATATCATCATTTGATTCACTGACAATGTATAATTTATATAGTAACAAAATATCAAATATAAACTTTTAAAATAAATATACAAAAATTAATATTTTTTAAAAACATACTCATTAATGATGTAAGATCATCTACTTCATTTTATTAATGAAATAATATCATTTAATTAATTGATAGTATATAAAATTTATATACTGATAATATATCAAATATAAATTTTTTTTAATACATAAAAATTAATAATTAAAAAAAATTATATTTAAAAAATAATAATAATAATAATATTGGACAGGGCCTTGCCCAACCCACTACATTTTAGTTCAAGCTAGGCACAACCCATAAGACAGTCTAGCCATGGACCGTGCTTGACTTAGGGATTAGAAATTTGGGCTTATCATATCATGAGGGGACTAGATTTCACAGCCTAGCCCGAACCGACTCAATACTAGATTATACCAAATTGATCCAAACCTTCCATGACCTTATATAAGTTATGCCTAAAGGTAAATTACTTCTATGATCCTTAAAGTTTAAAGTGAGTATCGTTTGTTGTTAAATTTTTAAAGTAATATATTGGTTTTTATATTTTGATGATCATAATAAAATGATTTTTACGTCAACAAAATCTTTAATGTAATTGTTAAATGCTAAAATTATAAAAAAAAAAACTATGATAAAACTTTTTTTACTTAATACTAATAAAAATATTTTTATATTTTTAAATATGTTTTAAAATGTAAATTAAATAAAAATATTTTATTAATAAAATAATTAATTTGATTGTATTGAGCTTAAGCTTCAAAAATAATGTTTAAAACTCAATTCAAGTTGAGCCTAATTTATGGATTTTGTTGACAACTCAATTTATGAATAAATATAATTACAACTTGGCAAATACTTTCTTGAAAAATAAAAAATATTAATTAAAGTATAGGGATTGACGAAAAGATCATTTCGTTACTATAATCAAAGTATAGGGATTAATTCGTTACTTTTTAAAATTTAGAGACTAAATTAATATTCTTCTCAAGCTTTAATGACCGTAAAAGTAATTTACCCTTTAAAAGAGTACTGATCTTTTATTGAACATGAACAACTACTATAATGGTTACTAGAGAATTTGGGAAATGTCCCTTAATTCTCATTTGCTGTTTGAACTAAACTAACAATATAAATAATGCTGAAGCAAGCAATTTGTTTTCTTTTAATCAAAGTGATGGATGAGTTGGAACAAAAGACATGTTTTCTTACTACTAATATATTTGGTTGCCACATCATTCCAAATAAATAGATAGGAAACTTAATTAATTATTATAAATATTCTATCATTTCCGCTTTTTCCATTATATTTATATGATCAAAATAATGTTAAAGAGTCAATGAAATTATAAAAATTTGGGGGGTTTGGTATTGGATTAATCAATAATTAACTCTTACTCATATTTTTTTTTTTTAAGGATTTGAACTTTATTTTAAAACAATTGAATCTGATGCTCAAGTTCGGTATTAATAATTTTTACTATATAATTTTTTATCAATTCATTTTAATTTTATATCAATCCTCCCAAGGTAAAGTTTTTTTTATGCCCATATTGTGAGACAATTCACCAGGAAAGTTCTATATATATATATATATATATATTTCTTGTTTTTTGAAAGTATTCTTTGAATTCTCTTTTCAACTACAAAAATTTCTTATAAACAAAATTTGGATAATAACACACAATTATTCATGCATGATACTAATAAATAATTAAAATTATATATAAAGTCAAATTAAAAAAATAATATAACAACCAAAGCATAACGTAATGATTGTTATATCACCTCTCAAAATTCGAACTCACCCTCTCTTAAAACTGCTCATATGTGCTAATTCTCCCATATTCAGCATAATTTTTTAAAAATATACATATAAAAAAAATTCAATAGTAACTTTTTTTTACCCAAATCTCTTTATACCATGATCAAATGACCGTACATGTTAACGAACACACATTAGAAAAGGTAGGCTCTTCTCTGATGCTTCTCTGTCCAAAGTTTAATTGCCGTTTTCGTTTGCAAACATTTTTTAGAGTCTTTTCCTTTGTTAAATATTATAAAAAAAGGAAATTAATTAAGATTATGATGTGGTGGCTCAGAGAATTTGATGCCACGTTCTAGGGTGGCAACCCAATTTATTTTCGATGAATTTTGATCCAATTTAATTTTATAAGATCAATTTTTTTTAAATCAAATTTTTGGTTGAATCAGTTTAAGTAATGCTAAAAAAAATTAAAATAAGATCAGATTCAGGTTTTAGACAAATTAATCCTACATGATTTGATATTATATAAAAATTATTTTTTAATTATTTATTTATATAAATAATGATATATTTATATTTAAAAAAATATTTTATTAATTTCAGATCAAGTCGAATTGAATACGATTTATATAATATCAAATCAAATTAAATTTAGATATAAAAAATAAAAAAAAATTTAAATCAAATCAAATTTAAATTTTATAAATATAAAATTAAATCGAATTTAAGACAAATAAAAATTCATCCTTATCCGATCTTATATTATCTATATTACATCCTTCGGTATGTCATGCATCACCAATCCCAAAGTTATGTTCACACTTTGAAAAAAGAATTTCTAGTTAAAAAAAATTTTTGATTGATTGATTGATGAGAGGCATGGATCTCTTCTGCTTTGTATTAAAAAATATGGCATGGCTTATGTCACTAAATAAACATAAATTAATTTGGTGGTTGTTCTTAATTTGTTCACAACAAATTTTCTCAACAAAGGGTCAAATCGCTCTGACTTAAATATTGACAATAACATGTCATGTTTAAATAAATTTGGTTCTTGAAGATGTCCCTCCATCGTAATCTTCCAAACAAATGGCTTCAACTTATAGTGTCAATGGTTAAAGATTTTGCTTTAAAGGTCAAGCAAATTCTTCTCATTTACTCTTATATTCCTTAAAAAATTGAAACATTAATTTTTTTAATAAAAAATTATAGTATGATATTGAAAAAATTGATATTTGAAATTTAAATTTATTAAATTTTATATTTTTATAAATAATTGTATGATCGAATTTAAATTTTAAGTTCTTATAATAAATTTTTTTTAATTTAATTATTAATTATTAATCATTGATTATATATAATGTATAATTAAAACCTTGTTTTATATTGCAATGCCATTGTCTCTTGTTTCTGCTTGATGATATAAATGAATAGAGTCACATAAAAGAAAATTACCATCTTCCCTGTTATGGTGAGAGAGAGGCCATTCTTTATAAAGGGAAAGATAGTGACTCATCGAGCAGCACCGTGTCATCAGGGAGAGAGAAAAGAAAATTAACTAAAAAAAAAGGACGGCTGTGCTGTCATTTTTAAGCCAAATGTTCGATGGATTCTACATGTTGCACTATAAAAACAGTTTCAGTTTCTTCAATATGTGTCTCAATCTATAGTTCTTCAAAGTTTATGATTATAGATATTTGAGATATATGGTGAATTAAAGAAAGATCAGAGAGATGGGAAGTTTGCAGCAACAACAGCAAGTGAGCAGTACTGATGTTGCACTTCCTCCATCATGGGGTGGAGAAAGCAACCGCATAGCTGCTATCAATGTCGAGGGAAGCACCCCACAATCTTTCCCTAGTGACAACAGCAAAAGTTTGGATCATGATGACCCATATCAGGAGGTTTGATTTCTTTCCAAAATTTGATACTGGTTCATTGATCCATTGTCAGTGTATCTGGGTTATGATTGATCTCTTTTTTCTTTTTTGATGTTCAGAAACCTGGATGGAGAAAGTTTTTGTCATTTGTAGGCCCTGGTTTCCTTGTCTCACTAGCTTATCTTGATCCTGCCAACCGTAAGTTTTACCTCTCTTCCTCTTCCTCTCACTCCCAACTCCTACCTTCCTTCAATCTTTTTCTCTGTTTGCAACTTATGATTATCAGCTAGCTGATATGGTGTCATGTCACAGTGGAAACTGATCTGCAAGCAGGAGCCAACCATGGATATGAGGTAAATTAAATTAAGAGAAAAAAAACACCAAGAAAATTAAAGCCTTGGAATCTTCTTAATTTTAATGAGTAAAATTAAATGCAAGAATTAATTTGCTAACTTCACTATCATACATGCTGCAATTTTCAGCTACTGTGGGTGGTGTTAATTGGATTAGTCTTTGCTCTCATAATCCAGTCTCTTGCAGCTAATCTCGGAGTCAGCACTGGTGATCAACTATCTCATACTAATAATTAATGAACATTATTTTTTTTACATTAATTACCTTGTTCTGAGTTTTTTTGTTTTTTTGGTTTCAGGCAAGCACTTATCAGAATTGTGCAAAGCTGAGTACCCAGAATTGGTGAAGTATTGCCTATGGTTACTTGCAGAAATTGCTGTCATAGCTGCTGACATACCTGAAGGTGTTTTTATTAGTTAGAGTTATCAAATTGTTCACTGATTAACTTTTGCAACAAAAAAAATAAGCCTCCATATGATATATAAATCAACTAGAAATGTTTTATTCATTCAAATTAAATAAAATTAGTTTCAAAATCCAGGTCAAAACATTATCTGTATGAAGAAACAGACAAGTTTATACTAATACATGTTTAACGCTTGTTTTGATGCAGTTATTGGGACAGCTTTCGCACTAAATATACTGTTTCACGTCCCAGTTTGGGTTGGAGTTCTTTGCACTGGTTTAACCACTCTCCCTCTCATTGGCCTGCAAAGATACGGGGTACGTGATTCATTTATTTTAAGTTAAAAAAATTGTCTCCTTTGTAAATAGAAGTTTACAAAATATATTTTTTTCATGATATAAATAATGTAATTAATTCATTTAATCAATTTTAAACTATAACATTCTATAATTTAAATTTTAAATTTTAAATTTCAGGACGTGCAATGTTTTCTTCTATTTTAATTCAACCTCTTTTATCAAATAAAAAAAAAAAAATTCCATACATCACCGGCTGTAGAGGCGGAGTTATTAGACTCCATCGGCCAAACTTCAAAAATGTCAATCTCAATGGACAAATTTGTATCTTAATTTTTAATTTTACGCTTCCATCACAAGTTTACTTACACTTGCCTATACATTGTCATGATTTTTTTTTTCTATGAAAATGTTGTCATGATTTATGAATAAATATAACTATAAATGGAAACTGGATTAGGTTTCTCTTTTTTGTTTATTCAAAAAGTGGAGTAGCACAGGTTGACATCATATACTAATTAAATTAAAACATGACTAAATTGCTTTCTTTCAAATATAAATAAACCATCACAATTTTTTTTTCAATTATATATATATATATATATATATATAGTTAATCTCTCATAAGCAAAAACTACATAATAAAAGTTATAATTTACTTTGAGTATAGATATGACAAAAAATACTATATAAAAAGCAAAGGTTTTGTTTGAATTTTGATTATGATCCTATCTAACTTTGTTTTTGTTGAGTTTTGGTTAATCAGGTAAGGAAGCTGGAAATGTTAATAGCAGTGCTGGTATTTGTAATGGCTGCATGTTTCTTTGGGGAAATGAGTTATGTAAAACCACCAGCATCGGGTGTGATTAAGGGCATGTTTGTGCCAAAGCTAGCGGGGGCAAGGAGCCACTGCCCTTTTGGGTGCACTTGTTATGCCGTAAGATCAATCACTTCTGTCATAACGTCTAGATCTAGGGATTTATCATTAGACATTGACTTTCAGGGAGTCGCTACCAATCTTTTTTATCTAGGTGCGATTGACCACCTAAGGAATTTGTCCTTTTAGGGAACACCTAAGTTTAAGGGTCTCTAAAAGAATAGGTTCAGGTCTACAAATCAGAACAGGGTTCGGGAGTTTGGTTACGTGTGAGGAAGGTTATAACAGCCTCACAACGCCTATCAAAAGATGGTACTAGCTTAAATTTGTGTTATCCAAAAGCCTTAAAATTTTACCAAGTAATTAATTATTGAAAAATTTTCTCAATTGACTCTAATATTTTTAGCAAAAAATTGAGAAAATTCCCTCACCTCAAGAGTATGCAAGAAAAACTACTGTTTCACTTGCAGATGCTCCGTCGTCGGATTAATTAAAGAAAAATTAAAATCAAAATCAAAATAGAAAGGAAGGAAAGAATGATTGTTTTTTGTGTAGAGAAAATTGATACTTTCAACTTTTTCCAAAAATATTTTTTTGAAATTTATTTTTAAGGAAAATTGATACTTTCAACTTTTCCCCAAAAATATATATTTTTTATTTTTATTTAAAGAAAATTGAATAATAAAACAAAATAAAAATGAAAATAAAATAAAATAAAGAAAAGTTAAACAAAAATAAAAATAAAATAAAGATAAAAAAATTAACTAATCCTAATCTAATAAATAAAAAAAAATAAATAAAATAAATAAATAAATAAATAAAACCTGGAGCGACTCGGCTCAGCTCGGCTCAAGGAAGAGAAAATGGCTCGGGGGAGCGGCTTGGAAGCTCGGCTCGGCTCGAAGAGGGCAGACACGCGCAAGTCAGGAAGCGGGTCGACGCTCGGGTCGGGTCGGATCTCGACAAAACGCACGGATCCTCTGGGTCACTTAAGGCCAAAACGATGTCGTTTTGGGAGGGTATAAAAGGCAGTTCCCTTCGTTTTTCAGCAGAAACCTTCTCCCCTCTGTCTCTTCCTTCCCTTTTCTCTCCCTTCTCTCTAAAAGGCCAAAGAACTCTGGTTGAAGATTCACCGAATTCTGGGATTTATCGCTGGAATCTGGGTTTTTTCGTCAGAAGTTCACCGGAAGTTGGTAAGTTTCTGGGAAAGGTCGCCAGAAACTGGGCAGCTCGTCGAAAACTTCAAAGTTGGTCGAAATTTTCGCCAAAAAATTTAACTTTCGTCGGAAAATTCACCGGAATCTGGAATTTTTCAGAAATTCTCAGAAAAAAAATCGCCAAAAATCTTAAAAAAAATTCCTACTAACTCCAGAACACTTCTTAATCTTTCTTTAGCCTTCTAGACTCTTCTATCTCTCAAATCAGTAGCTTTGCTGACTGTTTTTTTCTGTGTTTCATTCTGTTCCAAGATGTCCCTTTTATAGGGATTGATCAGGAGTTTCTGATCAATCCCAATTCCTCTTTGGACGGGGATTCAATCTTTGAATCCAATATGAACTCTTCTGATTGAATCCTCATTCCCAGTAAGATTCTTCAGCCTTCAATCTCAACCTTCCAAAATAAAAATCAAATAAAAAAAAATAGATAATTAAAAAAGATAAATAAAAAAAATATTATAGGATAAATATAAAAATAATAATAAAACAGATATATAATTAGATAAATAAAAATACAAAAATAAATAAAATAAAAAATAAAAAAAAGAATAAAAATAAATAAATATTAATAAATAGTAATAATAAATAAATAATAAATACATAGGATATAAAGGAAAATATATACATAAAAAATAAAAATAAAATAAAAGGAACAAAACAAAATACAAAATAAAATTGGACTTACCCATTTGGACCAGGCCCAATTGATCCGGGCCTGGACCAAATTGGGTGTCTACAGCTGCCCCTCTTTGTACATTTTCTGTGAAACAAAAATTGCGCAAAGACGTAGACACCCAATCAAGACTCAACTCAACATTTTCATTTTTTTATTTTTGTTTTTTTGTTTTTTTTATTTTTTTGTTTTTTGACCAAAGCTCCTTTAAGCAGAGGCTCAACGACTTTGAGAAATATAAATGGCTCCTCTAACCAGAGGCTCAACGACTTTGAAAAATAAATTACTCCTATAAACAGAGGCACCACTACTTTGAAAAATAAATTGCTCATCTAAACAGAGGCACCACGACTTTTGAAAAATAAATTGTTCCTCTAAACAGAGGCACCACGACTTTGGAAAGTAAATTGCTCCTCTAAACAGAGGCACCACAACTTTGAAAAATAAATTGCTCCTCTAAACAGAGGCACCACGACTTTAAAAAATAAATTGCTCCTTGACAATCATGTCCAAAAGAGTTGAAAGTTGTGTTTGAAGGAGTTTCAGGAGATTATGCCCAAAGGTCTTATAAATCAATCCTGATACCACAAGACATCCTATTTCAAGGATTAGGAACTTACCCGACAAATTTCTTCTCGAATTTGCAAGATCTCAAGATTTGCATTTGCAACTTGTAAGACTCGCATCAAAGATCCTCATTTGAATTTTGGAGGCTCACATCCTAAAATTCAAAGCTTTTTTAAAGGTTCTTATTTGGCAAACTTGGAATTCATATCCAAAAGTCTAAGGCTTTTCATTTGAATTTTGAAAATTCACATCCAAAAATTCAAAGCTTTTCATTTGAGTTCAAAGGCTCACATGCAAAAAAACTTAGAGTTTCACATCTAAGTTCAAAGGCTCTCATTTAAAACATTAGAAATTCATATCTAAAAGGTTAAAGTTTGTATTTTGGAGATCCACATCCAAAAGTTCAAAACTTTTCATTTGTTCGAAGATTCACATTCGATGAACTTTAGGGTTTCACTCCTCAAAGATTCTCATTTTGAAATTCAAAGATTTTCATTTGAGTTCTCAAAAATTCTCATCAAAACATTCACAATTTTTTTTTCAAGTGACTCAAAATTTTGCATGAATGAATGTTATGACCAAAGATGCAAATGCTTTCTTAATGATGCAAATGTGGCAACCTATATTCTCATAGTGCCATGCATGTCCAATCAAATCATGTGCATGTACTATTCAAGCTACGATATGACCATGATGCATGTAATGCAAATGTCTATGCAACAAAATTCTAAATAATTATGATGATATGGCTCTCAAAACTCCACCATTTCGTATGTCTTCCTTGTTCAGTTTCTCCATATTTTGAAACAAGTTTCATCAATCAATCATCACTTGACCACTGTTCATAGACTTCTCAGCATTAAAAATTTTAGAACAAGTTTCACCCACCATCACTGAGTCATTACTCATAAGTGTCTCTGCATTAACCATTCCAAAACAAACTTTATCCACTGATTGCTTTCATCATTTAATCATAACTTGTAAGTCATATCGACCAATTCATCCTTGTATTCATCACTTGGTTATACCATTTTTCAAGATTTGCCCCATTATATTCTCCATTTGATCATATCACATATCCTTCCAAATCATCTCTTTTGGGTTTCTACCATTTCTTTATCATCTTAGATTTTTTTTAAATGAATGCAAGACTCTTTTAAGCACATATTCATTCATTCATTATCATTTCAATTCTTGACAAATACAATACAATCAAGCATTTTTTCAATTCATTCTAGGGGTGAAACAATAAAAGAACACAAGGTGAATTATGGTAAAGATAATCAATGAAGATCTATTTTGGTACAAAGCAAATGGGAAAGGAAATGAATTGGATACATGTCATTAGAATGGATGGTATGTCCAAATGATGAATATTCAAACAATTCTCAACATTAATCTAGGATTCTTTTTCAAAAACTCATTCCATTTACAATTGAAGTCATATGGAGTTTGGCAAACTTTGCCCCAGTCTTTGAGGGATCTTCAGATGTCTTTGATCTTTCATTCATGTGAGCCATTTGACCTGGATCTTTTTTTTCTACCAAAATCACTCTTTCAGGTTTTCAATTTGAATCTCTTTTTTTTCATTTTCTCATTTTTTTCCTTCTTTTTTTTATCATCTTTTTTCTTTTTGCTCGTTTTTCATCCATTGTTGATATCTTCCATACATCCAACTTTAGAGCAATGTAGTATGATTCCATTGCTTCATCATGAGTATACATTCGCTCAACATATGATCATTCAAGTTGAGTATTCACACTTGATCCAAATGATCTTTTCAAGGTTGTAATGTAGGCTAAGGTGGAGGGTCATAAAAAAAATAGATATAATAGGCTCAAAACACGTATTAAAAAGGTTCAACACCAAAGGATCATTTGATATAACTTGGCATTTTGCCCCCACATTGTTTCACTATTTACTTTCTTCACACAAATGATTCTCATTACTTTACCCCAAGTCATGTGTGGCATTTTTTCTTTTTTTCTTTTTTTTTTTTGAGATCTTTTTGTGATTTTTTCAAAAATTGCCCCCCAGTGTAGAAGGTGATCCTTGGTTAAGGTTCTTCAGAAAAAGAAATCATAACAAGCTCAAAGGGGTAGCAATAAATGGTTTTTCGAATGGCAAAAGAAAAATGACCATTTTTCATCTTAATTGTGAATACCTTTCTTGAACATCATCTATTGAACAAAGCTCATGAATTTGTATAAAAGATTACACATCTTCAAGACATATCTATTTCACCTTCGGTAACAGCCTATTTTTGCTCAAATCATCTTCTCATATTAATATGAATGAGTTCTCAAAATTAAATCCCAGAATTATTGTTATCATTGTCTAAATATTCATCATTTGAAATTTAAGAATGGGAATGTAAAGTTATGAAAGGTAACGGAGCATGGAGTAATGGTCAAGTGAAAAAGAAAAATGTAATGAAATGCATTGATTTGCCTTTATTAAAACGATAACAAGTGAAGTCACATTGCAAAAAGAAATCCAACAATCACTCGAAAAGAAATCCTAACATGACAAAAGAAACCTTCAACCAGCCTTATCTCCATTTTTTAAAATTGTCCCCCTATGCGATCAGGTGAAGAATCTCTATTAACATCTTGCCCCTCAATTCATTGTGACTCTCCGGACTCTTTCTATTCTTGACTTTCACTCAGAGCGCTAACATTAGATGTTGTTTCTTTTCCTTGATCAAAACTTACCATTCCATCATTGATCAACCGTTGCACCTTATACTTTAAAGCAATGCAATTTTTAGTAGAATGGCCAGTAATTCCATAGTGATAGTCGCAGTGGGCTGTAGGATCATACCACTTTGGGTAGGGTGGTTTAAGCGGCTCCACATGACTGGAGGCAATCAAATGGCTATTATAGAGTTCTTGATATAACTCTGTATAAGTCATAGGGATTGGATCAAATACAAGTTTTTCTCAAGTAGTTCGTTGTTCTCGTGAACCACTTGCTGGGTTAATAGGGTGAACTTGGGTTCTTGCAGGAGCTTGAATGTTGAGGCTGTATGTAAGATCTTGAGGGCTATAAATTGATCGGTATGTGGATGAATAAGGTGGTTGTGGAGCCAGCTGGTATGGGTAGGATGAGACATTATTCACAATAGGATAGTATGAAGAGTAACCTTGGGATGGATAGGGTTGATAACCCCTGAATTATTATATATCAATGCTCACAGCTTGAGCTTCAGCTTCTTTCTTTTCTGATGTCTTCTTTGTTTCTCATCCTTTTAACTTGCCATTTTTTATGGCACTTTCAATAATTTCTCCAGAGATCACCATGTCGACAAAATTCTTTATTGCATTCCCAATTATCTTTTCATAATAGGGAGGTTTTAAAGTGCTAACAAACAGCACTGTAGTTTTTTTTTCTGTCAATGGAGGTTGTGCCTGTAAAGCTATATCTCCCCATCTCTGGGCATATTCTTTAAAAGACTCGTTTGCCTTTTTTTTCATATTCTGTAAAGACAAACGATCAGGGGCCAAATCGATAACATGTCGATATTGACTGATGAAGTTATGTGCCATATCACTCCAGGAGCGAATGTAGGTCCTATCCAACTGAACATACCACCTGACAGTAGAACCAGTAAGGCTATTCTGGAAGACATGCATCAAGAGTTTTTCATCATGTGCATGAGCTGCCATCTTTCTGCAATACATGGTGATGTGGGTTTTGAGGCACTTTGTACCGTCATATTTTTTAAATTTTGATACTTTAAACTTATGGGAGATAATCACATCAGAAACTAGACAGAGCCCAGCAGCATCAACTAACCCATAAAAGCTAAATCCTTCCACAGCCCGTAGCCTCTGCTCTAGCATACTAATCTTGGAGCTTTCCTGAACTTCTACTCTTATCTTATCTTTTTTCTTCTCTTTTAAATCATTTAAATCAGAAATTTATTCTGCTGCCTTTTCAGTAAAGACAGGATTTATATAACTATTATACTGCTCTGGGTTAGAAGCTGATGGCATTCCAGGATATGTTGGATATGCGAAGTGTGGTGACAGGATCTCTTGAGCAGACTGAGCTTGAGGTGGGCCAAAACCTGAAGGGTACAAAAGGTCAGCCACTTCTTGTAAATGGAAAACTTGCTGGCTTGTATTTTCTGTAACTCTTTTTCCTTTATTCATATTATTAAGAGCCTCCAGAATCTTGCTTAGCTCACTTTCAATCTTCTCTTGTGCTTTTTCTAGCTTTTCAAATCTATGAGAACTTTTCTCCTCCATTTGCCTTGCTCTGGATCTTGTGTTGTATAGATGAGCAGGGTTTTCGCTAGATGGAGCTATCCTCGAACCTTGAGTACCATACTTATGATTAAAAATGTTATGCTGTGCCTTATGTATGATGCTTTGATACACAAATGAAATGTACATTTTTCTGAATGAAATTTAGTATGAAATGAACGCAAATGATTGTGTTAAAACATGATCATGAAAATAATGCAGATGCATACAATCAGACAAACAACATAGTTAGTCCCATGGATGAAATGAAAGTGATGCTGATGCATAATGTTACATATGATAATGAAAATGATGCGTAAAGTTAAACAATCAAAATGATTAGATAAACACCCTTTTATGTCATAATTTTAGGGCATATCTATCATTAGGTAGAAAGGGCTCTATCTTAGGTGTAGGCACTCTTAAGGTTCACTACATGCGGTTTTTAAGTCAAAGTCTAAAGGTCCTCAATTGCTCCTTACATCCTTGTCCATCATAGACTAGTAAAGCACCCTAATCCTCACCTATTACAGGCTACAAGCGAAAAATGTTCAATTTGAGTAGGAGTATTTCGCTAGTCACTGCGAAGGCATTAGACCTCACGAAAGCAATAAGTACTTTACTCTCTCTTAGAGGGACGGAGCTCGGGTATAGAGCTCATGTTATGCACATGCACATGAATGACATAATTAACAAGATAAATAAACATGAATGAATAATAACACATATATACAAAAAGGTTCAATTTTATTAGGCTTTTGGATAACACAAATTATTTGCTGGCCTGACTCTCAAAGTCCCCAGCGGAGTCACCAAGCTGTCATAACGTCTAGATCCGGGGATCTATCGCTAGACATTGACTTTCAGGGAGTCGCCACCAATCTTTTTTTATCTAGGTGCGATTGGTCACCTAAAGAATCTGTCCTTTTAAGGAACACCTAAGTTTAAGGGTCCCTAAAAGAATAGGTTCAGGTCTACAAACCAGAACAGGGTTCGAGAGTTCGGTTACGTGTGAGGAAGGTTATAGCACCCTCACAACGCCCATCAAAAGATGGTACCAGCTTAAATTTGTGTTATCCAAAAGCCTTAAAATTTTACCAAGTAATTAATTATTGAAAAATTTTCCCAATCGACTCTAATACTTTTAGCAAAAAATTGAAAAAATTCCCTCACCTCAAGAGTATGCAAGAAAAACTACTGTTTCACTTGCAGAGGCTCCGTCGTCGGATTAGTTAAAGAAAAATCAAAATCAAAATCAAAATCAAAATAGAAAGGAAAGAAAGAATGATTATTTTTTGTATAGGAAAAATTGATACTTTCAACTTTTCTCAAAAATATTTTTTTGAAATTTATTTTTAAGGAAAATTGATACTTTCAACTTTTCCCAAAAATTATTTTTTTGAAACTTTGATTTTCGAGGAAAATTGATACTTTCAACTTTTCAACTTTTCCTCAAAAATCTTTTTTGAAAATTTATTTTTAAGGAAAATTAATACTTTCAACTTTTCCTCAAAAATATTTTTTGAAAATTTATTTATAAGAAAAATTGATACTTTCAACTTTTCTCCAAAAATATTTTTTTGAAAATTTATTTTTAAGGAAAATTGATACTTTCAACTTTTCCCAAAAATGTTTTTTGAAAATTTATTTTTAAGAAAACTTGATACTTTCAACTTTTCCCCAAAAAATGTTTTTTTGAAAATTTATTTTTAAGAAAAATTGATACTTTCAACTTTTCCCCAAAAATGTTTTTTTTTGAAAATTTATTTTTAAGAAAAATTGATACTTTCAACTTTTTTCCAAAAATATTTTTTTGATTTTTTTATTTAAAGAAAAAGATTAAATAAATATAATCTAATAAATAAAGAAATAAATAAATAAAACAAATAAATAAAGAAATTCTGAAAAAAAAAGAAAAAAAAAACCTGAAACGGCTCGATTATCGGCTCGGTTCTGCTCAAGGAAGAGAAACGGCTCAATGGGGGCTTGGAGCTCGGCTCGGCTCGGCTTGGAGGGGGCTGGCACGCGCGATTCAGGAAGCGGGTCGACGCTAGGGTTGGGTCGGGTCACGGTAAAACGCGCGGATCCTCTAGGTCACTTAAGGCCAAAACGACGTCGTTTTGAGAGGGTATAAAAGGTACTTTCCTCTATTTTTCGACAGAATGCTACTTTCCTCTCTCTCTCTTTTTTCTTTTTCCTCTCCCTTCTCTCTAAAAGGCCGAAGAACTTCGGTTGAAGATTCATCAGATTCTGGATTTTATCGCCGGAATCTAGGTTTTTTTATCGGTAGTTCGTCGGAAGTTAGTCGGAAGGTCACCGGTTTCTGGGATTCTTTGTCGAAAACTGGGTAGGTCACCGGAAACTTCAAGGTTGGCCGGAATATTCATCAAAAAATTTAAACTTAGTCGAAAAATTCACTGGAATCTAGAATTTTCCAGAAATTCCCAGAAAAAAAAAATGTCAAAAATCTTCAAAAATTTTTTTCTCACCCCAGAACACTCCTAAATCTTTTCTTAGCTCTCTATACGCCCCTATTCTCTCAATCAGTAGCTTTTGCTTACTGTTTTCTTTTGTGTTCTTCATTCTGTTTCAGAGGTCCCTTTTATAGGGATTGATCAAGAGTTCTTGATCAATCCCAATTTCTCCTTGGACAGGAATTCAATTTTTGAATTCAATCTGGACTCTTCTGATTAAATTCTCATTCACAATGGGATTCTTCAACTTTCAATCACAGCCATAAAAAAAACAAAAAATAATAATACTAATCAGATAATCGAGAAAAAAATCAGATAAAATTAACAGATAATTTAAAAAAAATAAAAATAAAATAAAATAAGATAAACCCAAAAATATATTACAAAAAAAAATAATAATAAAGATATATACATATTAATAAATAAGTAAATAGCTAAAATAAAAATAAAAGAAAAAAATATATAAAATAATAATAATAAAAATAAAATAAAAATAAAAATAAAATAAAAATAAAAATAAAAAAGCATATACTTACCTATTTGGGCCAGGCCCAATTGATGCGGGCCTGGACCAAATTGGGTGTCTACAGTTGCTCCTCTTTGCACATTTTCTGTGAAACAGAAATTACGCAAAGGCGTAGACACCTAATCAAGACTCAACTTAACATTTTTATTTTATTTTATTTTATTTTGTTGATTTTGTTTTTTTTTGCCCCCTTTTTTTTTCTCTCTTTTTTTTTTAAAAAAAATTTTGATCAAAGCTCCTCTAAATAGAGGCTCAATGACTTCGAGAAACATAAACAAAGCTCTTCTAAATAGAGGCAACCCCTTTTTTTGTTTTTTTTTAATTTTTTTTAAAGCTCCTCTAAACAGAGGCACCATGACTTTGAAAAGTAAATTGCTCCTCTAAACAGAGGCACCACGACTTTGGAAAATAAATTGCTCCTCTAAACAGAGGCACCACGACTTTGGAAAATAAATTGCTCCTCTAAACAGAGGCACCATGACTTTGAAAAGTAAATTGCTCCTCTAAACAGAGGCACCACGACTTTTGAAAGTAAATTGCTCCTCTAAACAGAGGCACCACGACTTTTGAAAATAAATTGCTCCTCTAAACAAAGGCACCACGACTTTGGGAAAATAAATTGCACCTCTAAACAGAGGCACCACGACTTTGGAAAAATAAATTGCTCCTCTAAACAGAGGCACCACGACTTTGAAAAATAAATTGCTCCTCTAAACAAAGGCACCACGACTTTGGAAAGTAAATTACTCCTCTAAACAAAGGCACCACGACTTTGAAAAAGTAAATTACTCCTTGACAATCATGTCCAAAGGAGTTGAAAGTTGTGTTTGAAGGAATTTCAGGAGATTATGCCCAAAGGTCTTACAAATCAATCCTGATACCACAAGACATCCTATTTCAAGGATTAGGAACTTACCTGATCAGTTTTTTCTTTAATTTGCAAGATCTCAAGATTTACATTTGTAACTTGTAAGACTCGCATCAAAGATCCTTATTTGAATTTTGGAGGCTCACATCCAAAAGTTCAAGGTTTTTTAAAGGTTCTTATTTGGCAAACTTGGAATTCACATCCAAAAGTCTAAAGCTTTTCATTTGAATTTTGGAAATTCACATCCAAAAATTCAAAGCTTTTTATTTGAGTTCAAAGGCTCACATGCAATAAAACTTAGAGTTTCGCATCTAAGTTCAAAGGCTCTCATTTAAAACTTTGGAAATTCATATCCAAAAGGTTGAAGTTTTGTATTTTGGAGATCCACATCCAAAAGTTCAAAACTTTTCATTTGTTCAAAGATTCATATTCGATGAACTTTAGGGTTTCACTCCTCAAAGATTCTCATTTTGAAATTCAAAGATTCTCATTTGAGTTCTCAAAAATTCTCATCAAAACATTCACAATTTTTTTTCAAGTGACTCAAAATTTTGCATGAATGAATGTTATGACCAAAGATGCAAATGCTTTCTTAATGATGCAAATGTGGCGACCTATATTCTCATAGTGCCATGCATGTCCAAACAAAGTTTAATTCATCAAATCATGTGTATGTACTATTCAAGTGATGGTGCCACCATGATGCATGTAATGCAAATGTCTATGCAATAAAATTTTAAATTATTATGGTGATATGGCTCTCAAAACTCCACCATTCTGCATGTCTTCTTTGTTTAGTTTCTCCATATTTTGAAACAAGTTTCATCAATCAATCATCACTTGACCACTGTTCATAGACTTCTCAGCACTAAAAATTTCAGAACAAGTTTCATCCATCATCACTAGGTCATTACTCATAGGTGTCTCAGCATTAACCATTCCAAAACAAACTTTGTCCACTAATTGTTCTCATCATTCAATCATAACTTACAAGTCATATCGACCAATTCATCATTGTACTCATCACTTGGTTATATCACTTTTCAAGATTTGCCTCATTATATTCTTCATTTGATCACATCATATATCTTTTCAAATCATCTCTTTTAGGTTTCTACCATTTCTTCATTTTGTTACCACCATCATCTTAGATTTTCTTTTCAAATGAATGCAAGACTCTTTTAAGCACATATTCATTCATTCATTATCATTTCAATTATTGACAAATACAATGCAATCAAGCATTTTTTTAATTCATTCTAGGGGTGAAACAATAAGAGAACACAAGGTGAATTATGGTAAAGATAATCAATGAAGATCTGTTTTGGTACAAAATAAATGGGAAAGAAAATAAATTGGACATATGTCATTGGGATGGATGGTATGTCCAGATGATGAATATCCAGACAATTCTCAACATTAATCTAGGATTCTTTTTCAAAAACTCATTCCATTTACTGTTGAAGTCAACTTGAGCTTGGCGAACTTTGCCCTAGTCTTTGAGAGATCTTTAGATGTCTTTGATCTTCCATTTATGTGAGCCGTTTGACCTGGATCTTTTTCTATCAACCTTTCAGGTTTTCAATTTGAATCTCATTTTTTCATTTTCTCATTTCTTTCTTTTTTTTTTCTTTTTTTTTCTTTTTTTCATCATCTTTTTTCTCTTTTCTCATTTTTCATCCATTGTTGATATCTTTCATACATCAAACTTTAGAGCCTGATTCCATTACTTCCTCATGAGCATACCTTCAATCAACATATGATCATTCAAGTTGAGTATTCACATTTGATCCAAATGGACTTTTCAAGATTGTAATGTAGGCCAAGGTGAAGGGTCATAAAAAAATGGATATAATAGGCTCAAAACACGAATTAAAAAGGTTCAACACCAAAAGATCATTTGATATAACTTGGCATTTTACCCCCACATTGTTTCACTATTTGCTTTCTTCATACAAATGATTCTCATTACTTTACCCCAAGTCATGTGTGGCATTTTTTCTTTTTTTTTTTTTTAGATCTTTTTGTGATTTTTTCAAAAATTGCCCCCCAGTGTAGAGGGTGATCCTTGGTTAGGGTTCTTCAGAAAAAGAAATCATAATAGGCTCAAAAGGGTAGCAATAAATGATTTTTCGAATGGTAAAAGAAAAATGGTCATTTTTCATCTCAATTGTGAATACCTTTCTTGAACATCATCTATTGAACAAAGCTCATGAATCTGTATAAAAGATTACACATTTTCAAGATATATCTATTTCGCCTCCAATAACAGCTTATTTTTGCTCAAATCATCTTCTCATATTAATATGGATGAGTTCTCAAAATTAAATCTCAGAATTATTGTTATCATTGTCTAAATATTCATCATCTGAAATTTAAGAATGGAAATGTAAAGTTATGAAAGGTAACGGAGCATGGAGTAATGGTCAAGTGAAAGAGAAAAATGTAATGAAATGCATTGACTTGCCTTTATTAAAATGATAACAAGTGAAGTCACATTGCAAAAAGAAATCCAACAATCACTCGAAAAAAAATCCTAAATTGACAAAATAAACTTCAACCAGCTTTATCTCCATTTTTTAAAATTGTCCCCTTATGCGATCAGGTGAAGAATCTCTATTGACATCTTGCCCCTTAATTCATTGTGACTCTCCGGACCCATTCTGTTCTTGACTTTCACTCAAAGCGCTAACATTAGATGTTGTTGCTTTTTCTTGATCAAAACTTACCATTCCATCATTGATCAGCTGTTGCACCTTATACTTTAAAGCAGTGCAATTTTTAGTAGAATGGCCAGTAATTCCATAGTGATAGTCGCAGTGGGCTGTAGGATGATACCACTTTGGGTAGGGTGGTTTAAGAGGCTCCACATAGCTGGGAGCAATCAAATGGCTATTATAGAGTTCTCGATATAACTCTGTATAAGTCATAGGGATTGGATCAAATACAGGTTTTTTTTTAGTAGTTCGTTGTTCTCGTGAACCACTTGCTGGGTTAATAGGGTGAACTTGGGTTCTTGCAGGAGCTTGAATGTTGAGGCTGTATGTAAGATCTTGAGGGCTATAAATTGATCGGTATGTGGATGAATAAGGTGGTTGTGGAACCAGCTGGTATGAGTAGGATGAGACATTATTCACAGTAAGATAGTATGGAGAGTAATCTTGGGATGGATAGGGTTGATAACCCTTGAATTATTGTCTATCAAAGCTCACTGCTTAAGCTTCAGCTTCTTTCTTTTCTGATGTCTTTTTGGTTTCTCCTCATTTTAACTTGTCATTTTTTATGGTACTTTCAATAATTTCTCCAGAGATCACCATGTCGGCAAAATTTTTTGTTGCATTCCCTATCATCTTTTCATAATAGAAAGGTTTTAAAGTGCTAACAAACAGCACTGTAGTTTCTTTTTCTGTCAATGAAAGTTGTACCTGTGAAGCTATATCTTTCCATCTCTGGGCGTATTCTTTAAAAGACTCGTTTGCCTTTTTCTTCATATTCTGTAAAGACAAACGATCAGAGGCCAAATCGATAACATGTCGATATTGACTGACGAAGTTATATGCCATATCGCTCCAGGAGTGAATGTGGGTCCTATCCAACTGAACATACCACCTGACAGCAGAACCAGTAAGGCTATTCTGGAAGACATGCATCAAGAGTTTTTCATCATGTGCATGAGCTGCCATCTTTCTGCAATACATGGTGATGTGAGTTTTGAGGCACTTTGTACCGTCATATTTTTCAAATTTTGGTACTTTAAACTTATGGGGGATAACCACATTAGGAACTAGGCAGAGCCCAGCAACATCAACTGACCCATAAAAGCTAAATCCTTCCACAGCCCGTAGCCTCTGCTCTAGCATACTAATCTTGGAGCTTTCCTGAACTTCTACTCTTATCTTTTCTTTTTTTTTCTTTTAAATCATCTAAATCAAGAATTGGTTTTGCTACCTTTTCAGTAAAGATAGGATTTATATAACTATTATACTGCCCTGGGTTAGAAGTTGATGGCATTCCAGGATATGTTGGATATGCAAAGTGTGGTGGTGGGATCTCTTGAGCAGACTGGGCTTGAGGTGGGCCAAAACCTGGAGGGTACAAAAGGTCAGCCACTTCTTGTAAATGGGGAACTTGCTGGCTTGTATTTTTTGCAACTCTTTTTCCTTTATTCATATTATTAAGAGCCTCCAAAATCTTGCTTAGCTCACTTTCAATCTTCTCTTGTACTTTTTCTAGCTTTTCAAATCTATGAGAACTTTTTTCCTCCATTTGCCTTGCTCTGGATCTTGTGTTGTATAGATGAGCAGGGTTTTCGTTAAATGGAGCTATTCTTGGACCTTGAATACCATACTTATGATTAGAAATGTTATACTGTGCCTTATGTATGATGCTTTGGTACATAAATGAAATGTACATTTTTCTTAATGAAATCTAGTATGAAATGAATGCAAATGATTGTGTTAAAACATGATCATGAAAATAATACAGATGCATACAATCAGACAAACAACATAGTTAGTCCCATGGATGAAATGAAAGTGATGCTGATGCATAATGTTACATATGATAATGAAAATGATGCGTAAAGTTAAACAATCAAAATGATTAGATAAACATCTTTTTATGTCATAATTTCAGGGCATATCTATCATTGGGTAGAAAGAGCTCTATCTTAGGTGCAGGCACTCTTAAGGTTCACTACATGCGATTTTTAGGTCAAAGTCTAAAGGTCAAAGTCTAAAGGTCCTCAAATTGCTCCTTACATCCTTGTCCATCATAGACTAGTAAGGCACCCTAATCCTCATCCATTACAGGCTACAAGCGAAAAAGGTTCAATTTGAGTGGGAGTATTTCGCTAGCCACTGCGGAGGCATTAGACCTCACGAAAGCAATAGGTACTTTACTCCCTTCTAGAGGGACGGAGCTCGGGTATAGAACTCATGTTATGCATATGCACATGAATGACATAATTAACAAGGTAAATAAACATGAATGAATAATAACACATATATACAAAAAGGTTCAATTTTATTAGGTTTTTGGATAACACAAATTATTTGCTGGCCTGACTCTCAAAGTCCCCAGTGAAGTTGCCAAGCTGTCATAACGTCTAGATCCGGGGATCTATCGCTAGACATTGACTTTCAGAGAGTCACCACCAATCCTTTTTATCTAGGTGCGATTGGCCACCTAAGGAATCTGTCCTTTTAGGAAACACCTAAGTTTAAGGGTCCCTAAAAGAATAGGTTCAGGTCTACAAACCAGAACAGGGTTCGGGAGTTCGGTTACGTGTGAGGAAGGTTATAGCACCCTCACAACGCCCATCAAAAGATGGTACCAGCTTAAATTTGTGTTATCCAAAAGCCTTAAAATTTTATCAAGTAATTAATTATTAAAAAATTTTCTCAATTAACTCTAATACTTTTAGCAAAAAATTGAAAAAATTCCCTCACCTCAAGAGTATGCAAGAAAAACTACTGTTTCACTTGCAGAAGCTCCGTCGTCGGATTAGTTAAAGAAAAATCAAAATCAAAATCAAAATAGAAAGGAAGGAAAGAATGATTGTTTTTTGTGTAGGAAAAATTGATACTTTCAACTTTTTCCAAAAATATTTTTTTGAAATTTATTTTTAAGGAAAATTGATACTTTCAACTTTTCTCCAAAAATATATATTTTTTATTTTTATTTAAAGAAAATTGAATAATAAAACAAAATAAAAATGAAAATAAAAAAAATAAAATAAAGAAAAGCAAAACAAAAATAAAAATAAAATAAAGATAAAAAAATTAACTAATCCTAATCTAATAAATAAAAAAAACAAATAATAAATAAAATAAATAAATAAATAAATAAAAAACCTGGAGCGACTCGGAGGGGCTCGGCTCAACTCGACTCAAGGAAGAGAAAACGGCTCGGAGGAGCTGCTTGGAAGCTCGGCTCGGCTCGGAGAGGGCAGACACGCGCGGATCAGGAAGCGGGTCGACGCTCGGATCGGGTCGGATCTCGACAAAACGCACGGATCCTCTGGGTCAATTAAGGCCAAAACGACATCGTTTTGGGAGGGTATAAAAGGCAGTTCCATTCGTTTTTCGGCAGAAACTTTCTCCCCTCTCTCTCTCTCTTCCTTCCTTTTTCTCTTATTTCTCTCTAAAAGGCCGAAGAACTCTGGTTGAAGATTCATCGGATTCTGAGATTTGTCACCGAAATCTGGGTTTTTTCGTCGGAAGTTCACCGAAAGTTGGCCGGAAGTTGGTCGGTTTCTGGGAAAGGTCGTCGGAAATTGGGTAGCTCATTGAAAACTTCAAAGTTGGTCGAAATTTTCGTTGAAAAATTCAACTTTCGTCGAAAAATTCACCGGAATCTGAAATTTTCCAGAAATTCCCAGAAAAAAAATCGCCAAAAATCTTCAAAAAAATTCTTACTAACTCCAGAACACTTCTTAATCTTTCCTTAGCCTTCTATACTCTTCTATCTCTCAAATCAGTAGCTTTGCTCACTATTTTTTTCTGTGTTTCATTCTGTTCCAGGATGTCCCTTTTATAGAGATTGATCAGGAGTTTCTGATCAATCTCAATTCCTCTTTGGACGGAGATTAAATTTTTGAATCCAATCTGGACTTTTCTGATTGAATCCCCATTCCCAGTAGGATTCTTCAGCCTTCAATCTCAACCTTCCAAAATAAAAATCAAATAAAAAAATAATAGATAATTAAAAAAGATAAATCAAAAAAATATTATAGGATAAATATAAAAATAATAATAACAGATGTATAATTAGATAAATAAAAATACAAAAATAAATAAAATAAAAAATAAAAAAAGAATAAAAATAAATATATATTAATAAATAGTAATAATAAATAAATAATAAATACATAGGATATAAAAGAAAATATATACATAAAAAATAAAAATAAAATAAAAGGAACAAAACAAAATACAAAATAAAATTGGACTTACCGATTTAGATCAGGCCCAATTGATTCGGATCTGGATCAAATTGAATGTCTACAACTTCTTCTATTATATTCTTCAACAAAAAAAAAAAATGCTAAATATACGTACTTTTGTTTTTATTCAAACTTAATCTCTGATTTAGAAAGAAAAAAAAAATCATATTTGATTATGTCAATGCTTAGATATTATACACTCTCAAGAAAATCATATAATGTCATTTTATAAATAATTAATTTTAAAATTTTAAATTTTTAAAAAACAAATATATTTAATTTTAAAAATATAGTATTATTATGTGATTCACTCTAGTGTATAACATTTATACATTCGAAATATATCAAATATAAATTCAAAAAAAAAAGTTTATATTTGTTGCACTTTTAACGTTCAAATGTTATATTAAAACTATTTTATAATTAAAATTGTTTTTCTCTTTGTAAAATTAACCATTTTGTTTAATAGATATTATGAAACTGAGAAAGGAAAAAAATTATAAGAGTATAATAAACTCCTAATAATTGTCTTGTAGCAGTAATAACTTTAGTACATTTCTTCTTACTTCTTACTCCAAAATTCTCTCAACAGGCACAATCTCTTTCTTCATTCTGCTCTCGTGCACTCTAGAAAAATACCCAACTCTGTTCTAGGAGTCAATGTAAGCTAAAAACTTAACAAATTCTTTGGGACATGTAAAACTCATGATACTTGCTATATATTTATATTTATTTCATATCTTTAATTTATGATTTAATAAAATCGCAAGACATCACTTTCTCGTATTTGGGCTTGTAAAATAAATTCTTCAATTTGTCCAGGCTGCTTGTAGATTTTTCTTGATGGAGAGTGGCTTCGCCTTGTTTGTGGCGTTTTTTATCAACGTAGCTGTTGTTTCGGTATCGGGCACTGTCTGTTTAGCGGATAATCTTTCTAGTGATAATCAAGATCGTTGCAGTGACCTTAACCTCAACTCAGCTTCTTTCTTGCTTAAGGTCCAAACTAACGTCACATTAAAATTCATTATGAAAAAGTACAATTAAGAAGCTAATATTCCTAATTAACAACAACAAAATCTATGATTCTGGTATTTGCAGAATGTGTTGGGAAGTCTAGCTCAACCCTTTATGCAATTGCACTTCTTGCTTCGGGGCAAAGCTCTACCATTACAGGCACTTATGCAGGGCAATTTATCATGCAGGTCTTGAGATTTTGTGTTAGGAACCTTAATATTGAAAGCTTAGTTATTAATCTAATGACACTTAATCTTTATTATTGATGTTTCTTTCAGGGTTTCTTCAATCTTAAAATGAAAAAATGGGTGAGGAATTTGACAACTAGGTGCATTGCTATTACGCCTAGTCTTATTGTGTCCATCATTGGTGGATCTCAAGGAGCTGGCAGACTAATCATCATTGCATCGGTCAGAGAATAACTAAGATTGACTTATCAATATATATATATATATGCACGCAACAATCCATGCTTTAAGCTACCTAAACTAATTGTCATTTTCATAATGGATTTTGTAGATGATTCTTTCATTTGAGCTACCATTTACTGTAATCCCACTTCTTAAATTCAGTAGCAGCTCAACCAAGATGGGACCATACAAGAATTCCATAGTTGTGAGTAGTCTTCTTTAGTTTCTTTTTTCTTCTGTTTTCTTAATTTTTTTAGCTCATCATTTCTTTGCTTGCAGATCATTGTGATTTCATGGATTTTAGGCCTTGGAATCATCGGCTTCAACAGCTATTACCTAACAACAGCCTTTGTAGATTGGTTGATTCACAATGATTTACCAAAAGTTGGAAATGTATTCATTGGAATCATTGTATTTCCTCTAATGGCAGTCTACATCCTAGCAGTCATCTATCTAATATTCAGAAAAGACACCGTTGTAACCTATATCGAGCCTGAAAGGAATGACCGACAAGTCCAGGCTCGAATGGAAAGTGGGCTAGGCAAGCTTGATGAATCTTTGCAGGCTGACAATGTTCCTTATAGACAGGATTTAGCTGACATCCCACTATCACACTAGTTGGCATTTGTAAACGTTATCTACTAAGATATTGTTGTCAAACTAAGTCTAATAGTTCCATTGAAGAAGTTGTGATAAGGGATAAATTATGTTGTCGTTTTTTCCCTTTTTTTTTTTTTTCGTTCTTGTTTAAAATTTATAGTTTAAGTTAACGAATAGAGATGACATCTTGCTCAAGTGTCTTCCCATGCACATAGCAAACATGCCCCTTCAGTAATTCTTTTTTTTTTTTTTTAATATTTGTGACTGTCCAAAATTGAATTTCAATGTATAAAGTTCAACACTTATAGTGAATTAAAAATTCAATACTCTAAGTCTTTACCCTACAGACCACACAGCTATTATTACCCCAACATTTTTATATTTTGAAATGCTTTCCTTTTTTTGCTTCCGCTTTCTTGAGTATTGATTTCAATTTCTTCTCAGTTCTTGTCTGTGATGCATCATTATATGCTTTTAATTGTTTACTACAAGGTCAAAATGTGTCATAAGTTATTGTCCTCATCGATTTTTTAGAATTTAATTTCTTTAATATTATTTAAAAAAAATTTATTCTTTATAGTATTATTTTTTAAAGATTTCAATCCAATTGTTAACGATATTAAATATTATCCATTAAATGACTGATGTAATTTTGATCACGTGGACTACTAAATAATCATGTCAGCATTAATACAAATATTTTTTAAACATAATAATATCTTAATATCATTAACACCAAAAAAAAAAACTCTGAAAATAAAAAAAACTATTGAAATCCTAAAAGCTAAAAAAATTCTTTACGTAAAAAAATATCATCAAATCTTCGACCTTAATTAGAATCCCATATATAATAACCTAAAATAGAAACCAAAGGATGGTGCTAAAAGAGCAGCAATTTCAGCCTGAAATTCATCCAAAGCCTTCCTTGTAATCACACAAGCTTCCATTCTTGTAACTGCAATTTGTGTTCCATCATTTAGTTCCCCTTTATAAACTACACCAAAGCCACCACAGCCAAGCTCATTTTTTAGTGTAAAGTTTTTTGTCACATTTTTAAGAACTTGAACTGATATGATCAAATTTCCAATTTCAATGACATGAGACTCCCTAATGCTGCTACTATTTTTGCTTGCAGAACCACTCCTAGAACCATATTATCTGAATCATGGATCCCTTGGGTGGATTAGCAAGGAAGTTGAAGCCAACTTGCTGTCTTTTCTCTTTTTATAACAATAGATGGATAGAAGAATGATCAGAAAAGCAAGAGCTGCAAAACTTGCAACAGGATCAACTATTGAAAGAAATGTGTTTCTTTTTAAATTTTTTGTTTTCGTTGATTCCACAGAAGAATCAGTGGTACTAGCACTTGAACCTTTCAATTAGGGTTGAGGATTTGGGGATTTTTTGTTGCGGGAAGAATTTCTTTAACTTGGTTTCAATTTTTTTATTTATTTTTAGAGTTTTTTTTGTTAATGATATTAATGTATTATTAACTTTAAGAAATATTTGTATTAATGCTAACGTGACTTTTCGATAATTCACGTGATCAAAATTTATAATATACGTTAATATTAATAATGTTAAAATTAATAAAAATATTATGTTAATTGTCACATCAATTATTTAATAGATAAAATTTAATATTATTAATGATTACATTGAAATTCTTAAAATATAATTAATATTATAAAAATTAAATTCTTTTAGATAATACTAGAAAGACTAAAGTCTTAAAAATCGACGAGTACAAATATCTATGACAGATTGTGATTTACTAGCAACTATAAACACTATTCTTAGATGGTAGAAACCAAAGCAATTTCTCATTTATAAAGTTCAACAATGAAATAACAAATACATGATTCATCACTCTCCTCGCCTCACGAGCCTTATTTGACCATTTGTACTTGTTCAGATGCTCTACCAGGAAAAAAGAAAAAGAAATAAACAATTAACATGCAGGAAGAGTACAAGGAGCAAGAAAAAACACAAATTAGATTCCATTTTCTTCTGACATTTCAAAAATTTTTAAATAATTTATTATACAAAATTAATTTTTTTTAATTAATCTCAAGAATTCCTAATTAAATCCGAATGCTTCCTTAATTGTATAATGTTACAAGCCCTAAAAATTGCTTCAGTTAAACTGTTATACATAGAAGCTGCAAGATTCTTCCATCGTTAGTCCAGGCTAACTGTTCTTTTCGAAGTGGAGAAAGTCAGCAACAACAGCAATGGAATTCAACCATAAAATCCAAATTTACACTTATAGCCTTCCATTTCAACCTGGTCCAGAGCTAGTCCCAGATACTGACCTCTTAAGTGGCTGATTAAGAGTGGGTTGTGTATTCCTTGAAGAGTTGAACATGACATTAGGTGGAGATGAAGTGGATGCCTGCATGGCCGTAAGGGGCACCCTTGGGTCCATTAGAAACATTGGTTGGCGTGCCACGAATGGCATAAGGGGATGACCGGTTGATTGCTGCCATATCCAGAAATGCTTGGTTGTGAAGGCTTGGCAGACATTACTTATCGCCTGTTATTGCCAATGTTATTGTTAACAATGGGAGAAGCAACACCAGGTAGACTCATCTGTGAAGTGACTCCGGCAGGTCCTAATCGGGCTGATCCAATGCGGGCCCTCAGCGGCAAATCTTTGCCTTGCTTTCTCCAGTTGGTCCCTATTGTTAACATTTTTAGGCTAAATAACAATGGCATGCAGTTAATGCAACATGATAATCCTGGTTTCAAGTCTTTAAAGGAAGGTCATATCTTAATTTATGATTTAATAAAATCGCAAGACATCACTTTCTCGTATTTGGACATGTAAAACAATTTCTTCAATTTGTCCAGGCTGCTTGTAAATTTTTCTTGATAGAGAGTGGCTTCGCCTTGTTTGTGGCGTTTTTGATCAACTTAGCGGTTGTTTCAGTATCGGGCACTGTCTGCTTAGCGGATAATCTTTCTAGTGATAATCAAGATCGTTGCAGTGACCTTAACCTCAATTCTGCTTCTTTCTTGCTTAAGGTCCAAACTAACGTCACATTAAAATTCATTATGAAAAAGTAAAATTAAGAAGCTAATATTCCTAATTAACAACAACAAAATCTATGATTTTGGTCTTTGCAGATCTTGAGATTTTGTGTTAGGACCCTTAATATTGAAAGCTTAGTTATTAATCTAATGACACTTAATCTTTATTATTGATGTTTCTTTCAGCATTTCTTGAATCTTAAGATGAAAAAATGGGTGAGTTTTTTTTTTTGATAAAAAAAAATTCGATGGTAAATAGGTTGTTTAATTTTTTATGTCAGGACAAGATATGCCATATTTAAAAAAAATTTGAAGATAGATAAATTGCTCAATCTTTCAGATTATGTCAAAATATATCGTATCTGATAACTTAAAACATATAATTACAATGCATTCGAAATGACTTCACAAGTAACCACCGATAAGACTCAAACTCAAGATCTTTTCATCAAATATAACAAACTTAATCGACTAAACTAATCACTTATCGGATAACTAAGTGCATTGCTATTACACCTAATCTTATTGTGTCCATCATTGGTGGATCACAAGGAGCCGGCAGACTAATCATCATTGCATCGGTCCTCAGAAAATAAGTAAGATTGACTTATATATATATATATATATATATATAAATATATATATATAAATATATATATATACACACCCACACGCACCCACACACATGCAATAATCCATGCTTTAAGCTACCTAGACTATTGTCATTTTCATAATGGATTTTGCAGATGATTCTTTCATTTGAGTTACCATTTGCTCTAATCCCACTTCTTAAATTCAGTAGCAGCCCAACACAAGAATTCCATAGTTGTGAGTAGTCTTCTTTAGTTTCTTTTTTCTCCTGTTTTCTTAAATTTTTAGCTCATCATGTCTTTGCTTGCAGATCATTGTAATTTCATGGATTTTAGGCCTTGGAATCATCGGCATCAAAGTCTATTATCTAACAACAGCCTTTGTAGATTGGTTGATTCACAATGATTTACCAAAAGTTGGAAACGTATTCATTGGAATCATTGTATTTCCTCTAATGGCAATCTACATCCTAATAGTCATTTATGTAACATTCCGAAAAGACACTGTTGAAACCTATGTCGAGCCTGAAAAGAATGGCCGAGAAGCTCAGGCTCGAATAGAAAGTGGGCTAGGCAAGCTTGATGAATGTTTGCAGGCTGACAATGTTCCTTCCAGACTGGATTTAGCTGACATCCCACTGTCACACGAGATGGCTTTTGTAACCTTTAGTTGTCAAAGCTATGTCTAATAGTTCCATTGAAGAATTTGTAATAAGGGATTAATTATGTCATCATTTTTTCCCTTTTTTCTTTCCGTTCTTGTTTATAATTTATAGTTTAAGTTAATGAATAGAGATGACATCTTGCTCATGTGTCTACTCACGCATATAGCAAACATGCAGTTCAACCCGTTCAGTATTTTTTTTTTTTTAATATTTGAGATTATAAAAAATTAAATACCAATCTATAAAGTTCAACATTCTATAATGAATTAAAAATTCAATACTCTAGTCTCTACCCTACCCATAGACTACAAACTACTATCAGGCCAACATTTTTTTTTGTTACATCATAAAGATAAAATTCTAATATAAATAAAGGAAGAAAAAAATCCGAAACAAAATCAAATCTTTAATACCTCCTCAAACGCCTTCTGACATTTTCATTTTTTGAAATGCTTTCCCTTTTTCCTTCCCCTTTCTCGAGTATTGACTTCAATTTCTTCAGAGTTCTTGTCTGTAATGCATCATTATATTATATATATGCTACTACTTGTTTACTAGCAACTATAAATGCTATGCTCAGATGGTAGAAACCATCGCAATTGCTCATTTATAAAGTTCAACAATGAAATAACAAATACATGATTCATCACTCTTCCCGCCTCACCAGTCACGAGCCCTATTTGACCATTTGTACTTGATCAGAGATGATCTACCGCGGAAAAAGAAAAAGATAAAAAAAAAAAAACATTTAACATGCAGGAAGAGTGTAAGCAGCAAGAAAAAACACAAATTAGATTCCATTCTCTTGGGACATTCTAAAATTTTTAAATAATTTATTATACAAAATTAATTGTGTTAATTAATCTCAAGAATTCATAATTAAAATGCTACCTTAATTGTATGACGTTACAAGCCCTAAAAATTGCTTCAGTTAAACTTCTATACATAGACGCTGGAAGATGCTTCCACCATTTGTCCAGGCTACCTGTTCTTTTCGAAGTAGAGAAAGTCAGCAACAACAGCAATGGAATTCAACCATAAAATCCAAATTTACACTCAGAGCCTTCCATTTCAACCTAGACCAGAGCTAGTCCCAGATACTGACCTCTTAAGTGAATGATTAAGAGTGGGTTGTGCATTCCCTGGGGAGTTGAACATGACATTAGGCGGAGATGAAGTGGATGACTGCATGGCCGTAAGGGGCACCCTTGGGCCCATTGGAAACATTGGATGGCGTGCCACAAATGGCATATGGGGATGTACCGGTTGATTGCTGCCATATCCAGAAATGCTTGGCTGTGAAGGCGAGGCAGACATTACCTGCTGCCTGTTGTTGCCAATGCTATTGTTAACCATGGGAGAAGCAACACCAGGTAGACTCATCTGTGAAGTGACTCCGGCAGGTCCAAGTCGAGCCGATACAATGTGGGCCCTCTCAGCAGCAAACCTTTGCCTTGCTTTCTCTACTTGATCACATTCTTTCATGAGTAAGGTCTCCACTTCTGCAAACTGCTTCAACTTCAGCTCCAATCTCTTCAACTGAGATACAGATTGAAAACAAGTTTATCTACAATACAAATGAAAGGCAAGACAAAATAGAATGTTTATGAGGTCCCAAGAATATGAATTTTCAACGGAAGCGCCAAACATCTAATCATTGCATCTTCCTACATCCACCACAATCACATGAAGTATATGTGGAAGAAACCTTAAAACAATGATAAAAGGTAGAAACTCATTGGGGACGCTAAAGGGGCACTGGCATCTCAATAAAGGGATTTGATACTCTTTAGTAGCCTCTGGTTTCTGAAAGCATGAACAGAAAACACACTTATCAATCTCCAGCCAGGGACTCCTGCTTTATCCATGAGTGTAACAGAAATGTGAGTCAAGAGCTAAAGAAAAATGTAAACTTCAACTTGAAGCAGCATAATGACATACACAATCTAGCTTTGAAGCAGGTCCTGACAAGTGTAGAACTTCTCAATGATTCTTTCCAATTTAAAACATATCTAAGTTTAGTTTATGGTCTCAAAAACAAAGGCTTGCACCTTCGGCTTTCCTATTGTTAACATTTTTTAGGCTAAATAACAATGGATGCGGTTAATGCATCATGACAAGTCTTCCTAGGCCTTGGTTTCGAGTCTTTAAAGGAAGGTCAACTATGCTTTCAGCCAACAATTTTTCACATATTGCTAGGAATATATAGCTAGAATAGCAAATGCACATGAAAAAAGACGAGAAAAATACCTGATGGTTTATGATATTAGCTGATAGCCTTTGAATTTCTCGTTCCTCGTGATCTGCAAACAGTTTTGCCTTCATAGCTGCAGCTGCGAGGCCAGCTTTAGCAGCAGCTTTAACTTTTTCTGCAGATAGTAGATGAACCTCTGTGTCATTTTGACCAAATGAACCGTGTATTGTCTTCTCCTCTGAAGTTTTTACACAAAAATTATCAAAAAATACATAAAACTAATATGTGAGAGAAAAGGAATGAAAATATAGTGAAAATAGTGACAGTTAAACTTATGGCCTACCTTTTTGATTAATAGAACCATGAAAACCTTCTCTAATATGTACACTCTCCATGTTCATCCTTCACAGTTCCAAATGGATCTTAATTAGTAAATTAACATGTGAAATTTTGATCAAAAAGCTTTAGGTTGGTCTAATACCATAAAAACAATGATATGTTCAATATTTAATTCATATAATCTTCATGAGTTGGATAGAAGCCATTAGGGGTACGCAATGATCCAGGGTCACCTATGGGCCACCCTAGACCAACAGTTTTGGATTGGTTTTAGGATGGTCTGAAATTTGATGGGCAGTCCATGGCTAAATATTTTAGGACCGACACTATTAGGGTGGTCCACAGTCCTAAGTCCTTACCCACAAACTCTGGACCCAAGGATTGGACCATAGGATCGGACTCTTAAGACTGACCTTTGTGTAACTCAGTTCTTATCATTTTTCTGTATCCTACAAATTTTCTTGTTAATTTATTTTTTTCTTATCGTAAGTCAATAAAAATGTAAATTATAATGTTTGAGTTTGAAGATTTTTCTTTGTAAACTTGTGGATATTTGCTGTTTAAATTTTGTAATATTTAATTGTAATATGAATTGTATGTGATTTTGTGAATTTGAATTACACAATTATAATTTTTATTGTGATGTTAGAAAGTTATTATTTAATTATATATTTAAAAAAAATTTTAAAATCTAAGATCGACCCAGGACCGCACCAGACCCAACCCAACCCTGCATGGGTGGTCCATGGTCATAGAGAGCGATGGATCAGTCCATGGTTAAAAATTTTCAATACCGAATGGTCCGCAATCCTAACTTTAGAACTGCCACCCAGACCATGCACACCCCCAGAAGCCATGATATGCCCATAAAAGTGATACTAAAGAAGAACCTCATCATAATAGCATTGAAGGTTTAGGAAACACAACGACATGCACTAACCTATTACCATGCCCTGAACCTTCCTTATGTACATCTTCAGACAATGCTGCCAAGGATGCATGGGCACAGGCAGCAGCAACTCTTGGTCCAACAGCAGATGCCAGAAAAGCAACCTAGAAAATTTTCAACTAGTTAGACCAATGCATGAAAAAGCTAGCAATACAATTAGATCCATCTTTGTTTAAAATTGTCATAACTATCTCTTGGGGCAATATTTCTCCTCTTGCATGGAACCTTAGAACCCATTAATGATAAAAAGAAATACTCAAAAATAAAGGGTGTCTAATTCAGGAAATTGTTAAGGCAGCAATTCAACCCTCATCAGCTTCTTTCATTTTTTTCTTTTGATCTCTTTACAATATTTCTCATCCCAACGTACCTGTTGCAGTAAGGAAATTATCTTTATATTTGGCTTTGATACAACACCAAAAAATTGTCTTAACACTCCACTATTTGACTGACCAAAAAGACAAAAAGATAATTCCAATATTAGCAGCATTTCCATCTTCCATATTTCTCTTGTGCAAAAAGATGGTTACCAGGATACCAGCAGAATACAAGAAAGTATCAAATTTAACAAACTTAAATTTGAGGCCATTATTAGAGAAATAAATAATAACTGATTTTATTCTCTCTCTCCACAGTGATATATTCACAATTATGAATCTCAAGTTACTAATAAATGAGTGTGAAAGAGCAATTAGGTGACTGAATAAACTAGTCAAGTACCATAGCCATAACTGGATTCCCAGAATTCGCAAAAGGAAGCCTTCTTTCAGAATCTGCATCTTGAAGGCTGGACCCTAAAAAGCATGCAAAGTTAGAAAAAGGATTTACAAACATAAAGTCTTCATTTCCATGGAGGGTAAAGACCCCAAGTAAATAAGAAACCTGGTAAACTCCCATTCATATTTGAGTGCAATCTTCCACGGCCATCTCCATTTGAAACAATTGCCGATTCGGGCATGCTTGGAACTTCCATGTTTTCCAATAGGCCATCCTCCATGGGTAGGCGTAGAAAATGAAGTATACATTGTGCCTTTGACTTAGTGCCAACATGCTCAGCTATTTCATTCCAGTTCTCATTGTAAATTTCCATTGCCTCAAGCAGTAGCAATGTTTCCTGATCACTCCAATTTTCTCCATCTAGGTCACCATAATCTTTTGTTGAATCTACCCTAACAAAATCTATGCTTGAAAGACCAGAAACAAATCTCCCATCATGGAAGCAATCAGAGCAAAGTAGTGTATCAACCTGTCAATCAGCCAATAATAGAAACAAATGAGCATAATTAACATCATGATTTAGGTAAACCGACATCTTGAAAGACAAAGTTTACTAATTCCATCAGCACTCCATGTTCATATGCAACTTTAACGTTTCAGACTCCAGGAACAGCACTTTAAACTTAGCTCCACAACAACTTAACAAAATTTAGCTCTTTTACACAGGAATCAAACCAGTGTTCACCTCATGATTCAATTTTCTGAATACTTTTAAGCAAGTAATCATGTTAAGATCTTTTCTAACTGATTTTCTTGATTTGAATGTCTTACTTTATATGCCTTATTTCCACAATCAATTATTACATCCAAAATACACCCCCAAAGTAACTTAAACTACTCACTGAAAGAGTTAATAGATGTTCAGATACCAAATCAAGTCATGCCAAGCACTCTCTGACTCAGCTTTCTAAACAACATCCAAGACTGAACTAGAATTAGTTACTAGAAATAAGTGCATGCTTTAGCAAGAAACTTTCTTGTCTACAAATGAGGATAGAAATCAATAGTTGTTCCCTTCCTGGCACCAAAACCAGGTAGAAAAGTACCTAGAATGCTCACATCGATTAAGAAATGTAACTTTCAGCAACTTTCATTTCATATAGATTAAAGCAATCATAGTATAAATTCATTTCTTTTGATGGATGAGATCAGATAGAACAACATTTCGGACAAAGCAAGTAGAACAGGTCCTAGTGTTCCTAACATTATGAAACTGCATCTAGAGATGGAATCACTAAGTTCCTTACCAAAAAAAAAAAAAAAAAATCAAATTCCAATAGAAAAATTCCCCAAAACTAAAATATTAACGTTTCACTAGCCCATTTACATTGTTGAAGGTATTGTCACGTCCTACTGATTTTAAAAAAGTATACATTGCCAGATAAGTAATCAAGATGACAGCATTTGAGCCCCAACCTAAGCGGCATGTGAGCTAAAGCAGTGAACATGCTGATATATTGAAGCCTGCCCAAAATCCTAAATCAAAAGCGTTTTCTCTAACAACATCTAGAAAGGTATTAATTTTTTCCCAAAATCCAAAAGAAAAAGACCATTAATAAAATACAGAGGAACCCATCCCCTCGTAGATGGTAATTCTGATTCTGATTCATATCATGCATGGCCGAGTGTTTGTTATGTTAAATGGTCCTAAGTCAATTTTTTTTCTGCAGTTCATTAAATTTTTAAGATAAAAATTGTACATATGCAGCAATAAATTGGTTAGATGATTAATGGAAAGAAGGATTATTAAGACTTACCATGAAAGAAATGAAGATTAACAGGGGCATAAGAGTCACATACCTCCTTCTGTGACTGATAATATGAAGTGGGAATAGGCTGAGAACAACAACTGCAATGGTTTTCAGATAAGCGCTCTCGTATTCTATTGTCCAAGTCAAAGAAATCATCATTATTACATGACAATGATGAATAAACATCAGCTGCCTTAAGCCTACATTTTGGCTTGTCAAATTTGATCAAACCATCAATAGACTTCAAAGCAGCTGATGGCACATGAACCTCACCATTTGGATCCTCCTTTAAGTAGCATCCACCATTCCATGACTCATGACTTGGAGCAGCTGCACAATAATTGATAATTCCCCAGTGATCAAGAAACCGAACAATTCGAGTTAAATCCTCATTATTTATACCATCTACCAACCCCTGGCAATCAGAAACTGTGATTCTCTTCTCTGGATTATCCATGTATCTGACAACAATGTGATTTCTACATTCCATATATCTTTCTGGCATATGTTCTGGTGATTTTCCAGAGAAAAAATGTGGCACAACTTGTCTTTCTAGTCGATGCACTGTGGCTGGTGAAAACCACTCTGCTTGCAAGGGAATCCCACGAACACAACCAAATATTAATACACAAATAAGAAGACAAACAAGTGCAAAGCGAGCAACAGAGGGCGCAAGATTTAGCTAAGAGGTTAACAAAAAGAATGTGTGGTAATATCTTGTTTGTACTCTTTAACCAACAGACATATCATGAAACTCGTATCATGTAAACGGAAACAACCTAAGTGTAAATTGCTTAACTTTTGTTTTAATTTAGATTCCATTTCTCGTCTGAACTAAATCAAGACCTTTCTTAAGAGTCCAATCAAACCAAGGTTTGCCCTAGGTAATAATCAAGTCACATACACAAAGGAACTTAAGTAAATACTTCCCCAAGACTTCTGCAGAAGTACATCTTAATACAAGCAAGTAAGCAAGAGTAGGTTCACTAGAAACATCCAAAGAAAGTCAAACCTTTCGAACTCTTCAATCCCACTAATATTAACAGTATTTAAAGAGATCATTCCCATGTAACACTAAGCATTATGGAAAGAAGTCCAAATTTCAACAAAACATCATAGAAACATCTAAATAAACTTAGTAAATTAACGTAAATAAGCTTAATCTAGTTATATATTTCATTTATTAGAAACTTGTGGAAATTAAACCTTCTTGTTATTTAAAATTTAGAGTTATTTCCAGAATATATTTCAGTTCGCCCTAGTCAGACTGGAAACTAAAACCAAGCAGAAGTTTAAAGAATAGAGATATTAAAAGGAGAGCAAAATTTAACCTGAATGCATCGGCAGGACATGAACCCTACTCCCAAACCTCTTAACAACACCACAGCCCTCCATTATAGGAGGAGGGGTAATCACATACTTCTCCGGATCAACAACGGGAGCTTCCAACGAAACCGCCTGTAACTGCCCATGTGAAACATTCTCCAAAACCGCCATCGCCACCTGCTGGTGCCCCTTACTATCCCCAACCAAACCCGCCCGTTCAGCCGCCACGATTGCCATAACGGAACCATGAGGACATTTCACCGTCCGCTTCACCACGGCGGGGAACTCCGAGATGCGAATTCCACCGTTTGTCAGGACCTCACTCTCGCTGGGCCCCGCTAAGGACGGATCCGTAAAGGCTCCAGCGGCGTCGTCCCCGGAGTTGTCACGGTGGTTATCGAGGTCGTCGTCGTTGTTGTTGTTCTTTTCGTCTTCTTCGTCTTCTTCTGGAACGACGTCGTTTTCTCCTTGGTGGTGTTTGGCTCTTCGCTCTCGCTTCCGCTTCTTCCATCGACCTCGACCATCTGTTAAAAAAAATTAATTTTATTTAAATCAGAGAAAAATGGAAATAGGCAATTTCGTAAATTTAATATAATTATTATTGGAGAGGGAAAATGGTAAAAAAAAAAAAAAAAGGAGGAGGAGAAATTGCCTGAAGGAGAAGCTGGCATTGGGTTTGAGTATTGAGAGGGGAATTTAGAGAGAGTGAAATGCGGAGAAATTGTGGGGTCGAATTGTCGGAAGGGAAGAGTCGGGGGAGACTGTGAGGGAGAGAGAAGAGGATAGGGCTTTTTTTCTTATTTTTCCTTTGTTTTTTTTTTTTTTCGTTTGCTCGGTTTCCTTCTCCCTCCGTGCCCTTCGACTTCGACCGCTTTCGTTTGGGGGGGTTTTGGTGAAACAGCTGTTAGTTTAGCTGATTCTATTTCTACCCCTTCCACAAAACTAACTAAAATTAAAAACAAAAACAGATTTTATTGTTTTCTCTTTTTTTTTTTGTTATTATATTTTCTTATTTTACATTTTATACCTCACTAACCTTTTACCATATTGGAAAAAAAAATTTACTTTTGATATAAGGAATTAAGAATCAATATTGAAAGGCATACATTATGACAGGGTAATTTGATATTGTTATGTGTTTTATATTTTATTTTTTAAAATTCTTGTTTTGTTTTTATTTTTAATTTATTAAATTTAAAAATATGTTTGGATAAAATATTTTTACTATAAAAATTAAAAACAAAAACATATAAGAGAAAATAGTTAAAGTTTTAACGTATTTAAGAGAAGACGTTCGATTCTGGTCAAAAGCAAAATTGTTAAACTATAGCAATATTGAAGCCGAACAAGTGAACAGTGTCTGTGCATAATAATACCAAATTATTAGAAAACACCATTTTTTTTTCAATCATTTTTAAAATTTTATTTTTAATTTTTAAAAACCAAAACAACTTACCAAACGTATTTTTATTTCTAATTTAAAAAAAAAAAAACTGAAAACAATAACAAAAATAAAAAACAAAAACGCTACCAAACGACCCCCAAATTATTTTAGGTTTAAGATTAAAATTTGACATTTGTATCATGGGTACAACTCAATAACTTTAAATAAAATTCATTGTTAATTATACGCAAGACTTGTTAATAAAATATTAAATTCATAATTAAATAATTTTTATTAATTTTAAATATAAATAAATAAAACTCATTAAGTTTATTCTTAAATTTTTTAATTAAAAATTATTAAATCAACAATGATAGATAAAAATGTGAATAATTAATTAAAAATAGTATTTATACAAAAAAAACTTTGATCATGGTGAAAATGTTTCATATTTCACAATAAAAATAAATATTCAAATAATATTAAATTTTCTTTAAATTATTTGAAAAATTGTACACTTGATTTATCAATTTATTAATGAAGTCAATTAATCAACTAATTCTATTTTTATTTTTATTTTATTATTGTTAATGGAGAATTTTATGCACAAAATTCTATAATGAGCTTCACTAAGTTCTCATCTAAAATCTTTGCCATTTCAACACTTTTTTAAAAGATTACCAAAAAAAAAAAAATTGCCCAATTCAACAATATAACAAAAAATAAAACTAAGTTTTTGTTTCAAGTTTAAAGATATTGTTTTCTTTTAGTTAGTCTTATGACTACGAGTGGAATGGAGTCTTGGCATGAGACCCAACTTGTAAGTATGTATCAACCTCATATTTCTATAGTATTTTATTTTATTTTTTAATTATGTCTATATAACACTAACAATATTTATAATTAAATATTAAATTTAACATATTTAATAATGTAAAATCAATTATAAAATAATGAAAACTATCTATATAAAAATAAAATAATGAAAACTATCTATATAAAAATTATGTATGAAATATATATTTAAAGTAAAAAAAAATGTATATGAGAAGATTTAATTTAAATATTTTTTATATAAATGCTACATATGTACGATTATTGTAGGAGTATATTATAGTTTTTTTATTATATTTAATAAACGTATTTTTAAATTATAAAAATATATATTTTAAAGATTTATTTTTGGTGCCTGGTATCTAAATTTTTCTTTTTTTTCTTTTCCTTTTTTTTTAATCTTTTTTCACATTTTCCTTTTTTTTCTTTTCTTAAAATTATTTAATGAATATTTTTTTTTTTTTGTGGACTCACTTGTTAAAGAGGATATGCCACGTGTTTTTTTACATATTTAATAAACAATTTTTTTATATTTTATCTTTTATAACTCTTTTGATATTAAAAATATATTACGTGTTAGGTTATTTGATTCTTTTTTCACCATTTTAATTGATTTTTTTTATTTTTCTTTTTATGTTTAATAAACTTTTTAAAAAATTATAAAATTTTTTACTATAGGGTCCGTTTTATATTATTGTTTAAAATATATTTTTTTATTTTTTAAAATTTGATCATTTAAAGAAAATTATATTCAAAGGTGTTGGTATCACATTCAAATTTAATTTTTTTGAACCTTTATTAAATAACATTTGCAGCCAATGTGTGATAATTTTTCTTGGACTTACTTGCCAAGTATGCCACATGCTTTTTTATTTTCTTTTTTTAAACATATTTAATAAAATAATGTTTTATATTTTAATTTTTTTGAAATTCGCTTGATATTAAGTATATGTCACTTGATTCCTTTGTTTTCAATTTTTTTATTTTTCTATTTGCTATTTTTTTCATTTTTTATTTAATAAATATTTTAAAAACATAATTTTGCCCCATTTTCAACGAAATTGCACTATATTATAAGGATCTTAAAAACTTAAAAGGACCAAAGGCTTGTCTGTCCATTCAGATTCGCTCCAATACTATATATAAATTATAAATAAATTTTATAAAATAAACTTGAGCTCTAACATCAACTCCTAGGTGTTTTTTTTTTTTAATTAATCTATCTCCAAGTTAAGCCGAACTCACAAATAGTTTTAATTTAACTGTTTATATTTATAATAACAATAACATTGATTTCAAATTATGAATGGACGCTTAAAAAGTAGTTCATAAAGTTATTTTTTAAAAATATTATTTAATAAGTTTGAAATTTAAATTTAATATTTATATTTTTTTTCATATTCGTAAGTTATGATATATTTTGTAAAAAAAAATATCAAAGGCTAAAATACTAAAAGTGCTTTTCAAATTTATTATTTTATTTAGACAAGTTAATATATTTTTATTATACCCAAATAAAATTTTTTATTTGTATCAAAGTATGCTTTTATTTCAAACAAAAAATAGTTTTATATTAAAAACTTATTTAAGTATAAATTAGAAGATAAAAGCTTTTTGGGATATAAATTAAAATTTTTTAAAAAATCTTATTTAGGTTGCAAAATAAAAGTTAAGATCTTATTTTGGTGTAATAAAAAGATAAAAACTTACTTAAATAAAGTGATAAAGTATATAAATATTTTTTATTATTTTAACCAACTTCAAATTCGTGTACATGAATGAAATTTTTTTTATACAAAATATGTTTGGGGTATCAAAATTGTTTTGAATCAATATATATCATTCTTCAAAAGTTTTAACTTGTTAATGAAAAAAATATTTTTTATAAAAAAGACTGTAGGTGTTGTTAATAAAATGATTCTAAAATTATTAAAACTAATTCTATAATTTGATATTAATTATTATTATTATTAAATTTTCTAATTTAATGCACATTATTATGACATGATAATAAGTATCAAAATTTCACAGTCAAAGTGAGCAAGGTAAAAATTTGGCGCTAAGTATTTACTTAATAGGTTGAGGCATGACCCTTCCATGATTTTGAGTTATATAATGCACCGTATTTTTGTAAGTTTTTCATTTATTGTTTGTTAAATGAAGGTTATAGTACTATCAACATGCAGTTGGGAAAAAAGAAGAATATACTAGTACTTTTGCAGGATATCAATTTTAAATTTAGTTAATGATACATCGGAGGAAATTAAATTTATTAAAAGATTCGTTTTTTTTTAATTTATTATTTCTATATTTCTATATTTTCAAATATTTTCAAATATTATATCAAACATATCATAATACTCTATATGAACAATTCACTTCGTGGAATATAAGCATCAATAGTAGCTCAAATAAGAGAGAAGGAATGCCCTCTCAAATTCGGATGTGTGCAGTTAGTTAAGATACATTATCAACCCTAATTTAATTCTACAATGTTTTCAATTTATTGTACTCCAAATTAGTAATTGCTGTCCCGTTATAATAATTTAAAATGAATTATTTTTAATATATAATTTTATAAATTAATTCATTGAATGAATTATTTTTCTCTTGATAAAAATTAAAGTATTCTTCGAAATAAAAGTTGATACTAAAGATAACATTCTCATTGTTAAAATATTAGTAAAATAGTCTTCAACTGCTTGGTCTAGTGATCAAGATAACTTTAAAGAAGACATTAAAATTAGGGTTCGAACTCCAACATTGTCCTCTCTCCTTAATGTAAGGCTCTGACCCATTGAATGATAAAAAATAAATTAGTAAAATATATATATTTTTTGAGTTTAGATTTATAATTACATATTATCAATGTTATGTCTAAATCAATTGATTAACGATTAAAATTTAATCAACATAATTAAGTCTTTGGGTTACCTAAACGATATATGTCCAAATAAACATGTTGAAGTTGGCTCGTCTTTCATCAAAAGAATGATTTACCTAAAGTCGCACCAATACACTTGTTAAGACAATCATTTCAAAATTAATCGACAATAATTTATTTAAAATCATTAAATGTAACTTATATCGTATTAAGATTATTAAACATAATTTTCATTCACTTTCATAATACTTTTTAAATTTTACATATATATTTTATCAATTATCAATTATCTCAACCATATTATTACATTTGATCTCACATGAAAGGTAAATGAAAAATTAAGTGCTTAACACATAACTAAACTTAATACTCTCTAACTTTTCTCCTCAAAGCTTCGCTCACACATTTTAGCATTTTCATATTTCTTACTTCCTAACTTTATCTTAGACATACTGATTTAAACGTCAAAATGTATCACAAAATAACAACTCTGAGACTTCTAATTATATTTTTTGACTACAAGTCATAATTATCTTTCCATTCAATTTCAGCTTTTCTTTTTTCAGTTAAGACATCCAAAAGCACAATTAATAATTGAAAATGAATTTAGCGTGTGACAATGCATGAAAACCATGAATATCACCATTTTTATCATTAACATGCCGAATACCGTCCATGATTATAGAAGTTTTTTTTTTTTTTTTGGTATTATTAGTGTTCTAGTTGATGAACAAAGGGGATAAAGACAGGTTTGAGAAAGCTGAAAATAAAAAATAAAAACATATCTATTGGAGCGGTGTAAGAGAAAAATATGAAAGAAAAAAAATTAAAAGAAAAAATAAATTTAAAAAATAAAATTTTCTTTATAAAATAAATATATTCAAGTTAAAAAAACAAAATCAAGTTTCTTTAATTTGGGTTGTATTAACCTTTTAGAAAATTTTTTTTTAACTAAAATAAACAAATCTCGAATTGCCAATATTCACGTGAAAAATAAAAGAATCATTAAAAATTTTATTACGCATGGTATGATATCTGACTGATGTTCCCTGGACGAAGTTAAAAGAATTAAAATTAAAATTAAAATAATATATTTAAAAATTTAGATTGCAAATTATTCATTTATTTTGTTTAAAAATTTTAAATTTAAATATTATTAAAATTGATACTCAAAAATTTTGAATTGAAATATTTTTTTAACTAAATAAATAATAAAATAAACATATAAGGGTAAATAAGAAACTAAAAAATCTCATCATAATTTGGCATTTTTATCAAAAGTAGTTACAGATTTTTATTTATTTTTCCACCAAAAGAATATAACAAGGCTTCCTTTTCCTTCTTAAAAAAAATGAAAGACTAGCCAATGGCAATTGAATCGCATACAAAAGTCGATCTTCTTTTTTGTGAGGAAGGAAGCAAAGATTCAAACAAATTAATTTTTGATGCACTCATTGAAACCTTACCTAAAAATGAAAAGACCAAGACCACCTTCATCGCCACCACTCTCCTCCACCTCCACCTCCACCTCCACCTTCACCAAACCAAAACCAAAACCACCTCCACCACCCCAATCCCTCCACCCCAAAACCCCACCAATCTCCTCCAAGAAGCCTGAACCACACCCCAAATGGGTACCCTTCAACCTATCCCAATCCGAGCTCTCCCTTCCCCTCACTTTCCCCACGGGCCAAACCTTCCGCTGGAAACAAACAGGGCCGCTCCAATACACTGGCACCATCGGACCCCATTTGTTCTCCCTCAAACACCTCCACAACGGTGACGTTTGTTACTTCATCCACTCCACCCCTTCCGAATCCGCTGCCAAGCTAGCCCTCCTCGATTTTCTCAACGTGGGCATTTCCTTGGCCAAGCTCTGGGAGGTTTTCTCCGAGAATGACTCCAGGTTTGCAGAGCTGGCGAAGTATTTGAAGGGTGCTCGGGTTTTGAGGCAGGACCCAGTTGAGTGCTTGGTCCAGTTCCTTTGTTCTTCTAATAACAATATTGGGAGGATTACTAAAATGGTGGATTTCATTTCCTCTTTGGGTACTTATTTGGGCAGTGTTGGTGGGTTTGAGTTTCACGAGTTCCCTTCATTGGAACGTTTATCAATTGTCTCTGAGGAAGAGCTTAGACAGGCTGGTTTTGGTTACAGGTAATGGAGTCTCATTTTGTTTTCCTTTTAGTTTCTTTATTTGTATTTTTCTTCAATTGATTCCCTAATTGCATTAATACTGGATATATGGTTGTTAATTGACTCCTTAAGTTCCTCAGAGAGTGATTTCTTTTTGCCTATAATATTCAGTAAATCTTCTTGCATTGGTAGATTTTGTTGTTGGCTGAGGATGCTCAATTCATATTTCTACAGCTCAACAAACTATTGAAAACGTTATTTACCCTGCCTAATGGGGCAATGTTTGATTGGTTCAAACTTCAAATCTGATATCTTACTTTACTAACGAATTTTTAGACCTGTCTGTTAGTTGGTGTGCCCCATCCTTAAATTTATCTAATAGCTATATTGCAAAATTTATCTAATAGCTATATTGCATTTCAATTAGTATAAATAAGAGGGAAAAGTGGTAGGGGAACATAGCATTGCTTCTACTGAAATCAAGGATTACAGTAAATAGTAGTGATGTGGTGCTTAATATCTGTATAATCCCTTCATAATGAGAGGTATATTTATATCTCGATATGGCAGCTGATATGTGATTCATTATGTCTGGCATACATGGGTGGGATTTGCAGCGTGTCTTTTACATTGTAATCATGGTTTGAGGTGAAGCTTTTTTCATGGTGTGGTGAGCAGGGCCAAGTACATTACTGGCACGGTTGATGTTTTGCAAGCAAAACCTGATGGAGGTGCTCAGTGGCTTCTCTCTATTCGTAAATTGAATCTTCAAGAGGCAATTGATGCTCTATGTTCTTTACCTGGAGTTGGTGCCAAGGTTGCAGCATGCATTGCTCTCTTCTCACTTGATCAGCACCATGCCATTCCAGTTGATACGCATGTGTGGCAGGTATGCTTTATGAATGTAGCTAGTTGTGTAGTGTGGATAGTCTTTTACATGTTACATTTTTTAGCACTTTACCAATGACTTGACTGAGGTTGGTCATCCTTTTGATTAGGAAGTGGGTTTCCAACTTTCAGAATCATTTTGCTCTCTGTTAATTTGGCTGTGAGTCACAGAAAGTAGAAATCCAATTGAAGTTAAGGGCTGACGTCACAGTAGTTCTACCTCCCTTCTAGATTTGGGTGCCGGGGCTTTTGTTGAAATCCTAGCACAACCTGTCTGAGTTGAGTGGCATTAGATATTTAGGTGATGAACATTTATGATGCTACGATAGGAATAAATAACCTTTGCTTACTTAAATTTGCAATCTAATATCATGGCATGCCTCTCTACAATTTTGCTTCTTGAATATGGCATGGATTGGTGTAACATTTATGTTGTATATTGTAAATGGTTATTGATGAGATCTTGAGGAAATTAACTTTTTTTCTTCTTTTGTATTTTATGTATCCATGAATTTCTAACATGGGAGTGTTCTACTTGTTTCATGGAGCAAGATTGCTACAAGATACCTCCTGCCTGAGCTTGCAGGTACGCGTTTGACACCTAAGCTTTGCAGCCGTGTGGCAGAGGCCTTTGTGAGCAAATATGGTGAATATGCTGGCTGGGCTCAGACTCTACTTTTTATCGCTGAATTACCTTCACAGAAGGCCCTCTTACCATCACAGTTTTCGGATATTGAGGAGAAAAAATCTGCCAAAAGAAAAGACAGTAATAGGTGCAGTAGTGATGGAAGCTATAGTTTAAATTATTGAAATGTTTTCTTTTGGAGAAAAGATATTTGAGCTTTTGCATCTATAAGCCTTTAGTATTGGATTTTTTTTTTCAGGAGCAAGATCTAAAACGATATATCTCTCAAGATCAAACGCAAGAAGCTTTTCGGAAATTACTTTCTTATGATGATTAGGAGTCTGAAAGATAAACCATGACAAGTTGCTGTTATGAGCATGCTCGCTGCTGAGACCTGTTAGGTGCTTTTCTATATTTTTGGAACTATCCCCTCTGTTAGCCAGAAGAAATTTTCAACGGCAAGCATTATTGCAAAAATGATTTGAACACTAATAATCAGATAGCCAAAGCAACAAGCATGAATCACATAATTCTAGTTGATTGACGTTCCATTGCTGTATTTTTATCAAATTGTTGTCCATTTTTATCTGTATGCAGATTTTATACTTTATAGTTAATTATGTAAGAAACTGAAGATTAGAATCATTAGATTCCTTCGGCGTTCTTGGACACACTTCGATCTAACATTTTGAATTAATTATCTGGTCGTTTGATTCCATGTAAATTGTAAACAGTATATCAGCCCCAAAGCAAAATAAAATTGAGATTTAAAATGACTTGGTTATTGCGTGATGCACAAGACAAAATGCATGTTTAAACTTTATTTATTCAACAATAGCATGGCATGTAAATGATAAATATCTTTTATTAGCCCCTTTTTTTTTGCTTTTTTTTTAATCATTTGAAAACTTGATTCAATCCTCCATATTTAACATTAAATTTTCATTCCAATTCCTCTTAACATACTTTGAAATTGACTAGTTGCACGTGCTTAATGGCTTTAATTTTGATTAACAAGAAAAAATGAGGGTTGAAAAGGTTTTATTTTGATTAACATTCCAAGGATGATTTGAATCAATACTGTTGATTAATCTTTACAGCAAAAATTAAGCTATAAAAAAATTGTTCAATCTTATGTGCATTGTGCATCAACCAACAGAGTTTTCAGTATGCCTGGACATGGATCATCACCAAATTTTTGGCTCCAAACAGGGAAGGAACAAATCCTCTTTCCTAGACAAGCCTGTTAAGTTCCATTGCAGGAAAAACAAGGGTGAATAAATAGTGAAAGTGAAAAGCAACAGATTGATGTTCAAGAATTTGAAATGCTAATCAAGCTAACCTCCTCAACAGTGGCTAAAGAATGAGATGAGTGGCAGCTTCCAAGGGCATAGCTTCCACAATCACCAGTAGGGGTACCATAGCTTGAAAATAAAATGCTGGAAATGCTCCTTCCTGGAGGACATCGAAGCTGAACTTTAGGTCTCCTTCCATGGTGCTTCTTGTTGTAGTTCGGTTCTGTTTTATTTTGTCCTCGCCATGAAATAACTGGTGGGAGATGGGATTCAGACACATGACCACACACTTTTGTGATCGATATGGTGTCTATGGAAATACCAAGAGGGTATCCATTTTCTTCTTCTAGGATAATCAGTAGGTTATCAGTAGGTTTCAGGAGGGATCGAGGCACACTGTACCTAAACGAAACGAAATTCAAGATCAAACATATGAGAGATGACAAATAAGTCCACCAATTTGAGATTATTCATGAAATGCCACGAGTAAATGAATGTCTGATTACTTTACCATGTCTGTGAAGGACTTCCTTTCTGGGTAAGAAATGAGACCCAATATCTACCAATGCTTTGGCCATTTACCCAGGCTTCACCCTTTCCCATTGATTCAAGGTTTAATGCCACAGGTCCTTTTCCAGCTGGTGCATCAAATACGGTCTACAAACAGCATTCAATAGAATTACTTATTACTATATACTTTTCATTCTGTTGAATCGAGTACTAGGATAAAAAGCTTCCATACCTTGTACCATGTTAGACGTTGATGAGTAGAGCTTCCATAGGTATTCCATTGTATTTTACTTGATCCAATATCGGTGTAAACTTGTAATTTCTCACCTAAAAGCCCAACCTTGAGGAAAAATTTTCAATTGTATCAGGAAAACATTTCAGTTTTTCAACTCCAATATAGATTATTAGTGCCAAATTAACTTCTTGAACATCAGATATTCATGGTGAAAACATTCGGATATCCAATTTAGTTAACTGAACTTCAGATGTTGAAACCAGAATCTAGGAATGAAAGACAATAACCTGATATCCCCATGAATAGCTGGTAAAATCTTTAATTTCATGTTCACCCTTAACCATCACACTTCTTACTCCAGCCACCCTTCTCTCAAGGTACGGTCCTGAATCCTTTATACCACGGACAAAAGTTAGGATCAAGGTGACAAGATCATACTTATACTATATTAAAATAAAATCTATTAATTCTCTTGAACATATGACGAGTATTAGGGAATAAAAATTGACAGTTACCGGTAATCCAACCATTCCACTGAGCAAGGAGATATGGTTTGTTCCATTATTTAAAGTAACTTTACTCTCTAGGATGGGAGTTTTAGTCTTAAAACTTCCATGGGTATAACCTAAGGCAGAAGGTAATGAAAGAAACACTTTGTCATCACCCTGTTGCAGGATCAAAGATGAAAATCGAGATCCATTTCAACCATCATGAAAAAGCTTTAGGAGATAATGAGACTCACCTACAAATGCTCCATTTACAAAGGCATGTAATACATGTGCAGAGGATGTCACATTGAGCAAATACTCAGCATCAGAAAAATCATTCTGAAAACTAAAATATTTAAAAAAAAATTACACAATAAGTATAGTAGGATATTAAGGCAGGTTATTTCTCAAAGTTAACCACCAGGTCTGCTTGATTAAGTAAAATCCTTTCAATTCGTACCTGAAAGTGTACCATAGATAATCAGAAATATCTTTTGTTGTATTCATGTGCTCCAATAACATGTTTTCTCTTAAAGAAGTATCCTCAAAAGTAGGGATAGCTTCCTTATATTCTCCCCATTTTTCAATTGAATCTAGCTTCTGGCTTGTTTCCACCGCTCGGGTGCTGTATTGTGTGCTTACCTGTTGAATATGAGCAGAAGAATTAGAATCTCTCTCCAAAAATTTGTATTTCCTTCTTTCATATAAGATGATGATATTCATATATGGTTTGACTTTTAAATCATGAAAAATCAGCCAATTTGAATTTTAATTATACCTTAGCAGTGTTAAAGGCCTCAGTCTTGCAGTCTGGTAGGATGCTGATAGACTTTGGAGGCAATTCATACAATGAATCTTGAAAAGTTACAACAACATTCTTCCTAGTGTCATTGTTTACCAGAAAAGCAGCACAGTCAACTGAATTTACTCCGTAAACAAAGGCCTGCTACCGAAATATATCCTTGATTAGTTACACCAAAAACGAATTAATTGGAAAAAACAGGGAAGATTCTTTAGTTCCACCAATGTTCTTACTCGTTGTGATTGGCCCAAAGCCATGGTGGAACATACTCCAGAAAGTAGAGGGTCCATGCATAACTTGATTGCAGCATGTAACTCTTTAAGGTGACCCCATTTTGGCTGTCTAAACAAACCTGAAAGACAACTCAGAAAGTTAAAAGTTTTAATTCTTAGAGATTCGAATCAAGATAAAATGTCATTTGTACTTACCATACTCATCAAGAGGAGCTTGATCATAATAACTTGTAAGTATATATGCAGAAGCGGTTCTTCCGAAATTTGTTCCTCCATGGTACTACAAGTTATTAAAGCTATACAATTAGCTAGATTCGAATTTCATTTTCATATAACTATAACCTTAAACATAAGTGCATTACAATTAGCTAGATTCAAATTTCATTTTCTTATAACTATAACCTTAAACATAAGTGCATTACAAGTTTAACCAGGTGAAGAATCTAGAGGATTTTCAATACCATATAATAATTCACATAGCTGCCTTTCTTTGCAATGAACAATGCAACATGGAATGCTATATCTTCAGCTGATCTGATGTCTGGTTCATCTCCATATACTTGATAACTTCAAAGAAAACAAAGGGCAATACAGTTAGTGGTTGCAGTCTCTTACTGAAAATTTCATCACTGGATAGAGCTTAGCTACCACATGTTGGTGTGTATACTTGCAAATTCAAGCAAACAGAATATATAATGTAAATTCAGGCCAGTTTCAAGACAGGGCACACAATTGAATTTTTACAACCTCAATCTTTTCTCCTCTGATACAATATTTAGGTAACTTTACTTTATTGCTTAATGGTAAGCAGAAATGCAAAATGCAAAAATCGGGAAGATACTAAGCATCTGACAAAAACATACAAGCTTGTCCAATTCTCTGTCCATATTGCAGGCTTATTTGGTGAATTTGGTCCTGGAAATGTTTCCCCGCATCGTCTCCCATTACATGCATTAATCTATCAATTAGCCAATTTTCAGCAAAAATGAAAAGCAGAAGGAAAAATAATAGTAAAATGGGTTTGATCAAGCAAACACAACTGAAAGAAAGTGTTAAATTTTTTGAAAGTTCTTGATCAATGATTCTTATTGCAGTCATTTAGAAGAATCTGAAAGTATTTGTTTATTGCTTTCACAATTTGTTACATCATAAAATCTGCAAATTTGTTGTGAAATTTGAAGCATGTACTTTGAATGTCCAATTAGTTATAAAATCAGTCCAGAGTAATTGGAGACTATACCACTGGGTCAGGAGCATCATTTTGCTTGCACATCACCCATGGTACGCCAGTTTGAAGCCCCACCGCCATCTCAGCAGCCCAACGAACATAAGGCGGCCCTTTTTCTCTAAATGCTGCTTCTACCATTCCATACTCATTTTCAATCTGCAATTAGAACAACTTTCAGAATCACCAAAGATGATAGTTGAAAACAAAATGGTATGTCATGTTTTTGGACTTAAACCTGCGACAGAATAATTGGCCCTCCTTGAGAAGCGTATAACTTTTCTGTTTTCATCATGCTCACAATCTTTGACACAAACTTCTGCATTTGACACTGCCATTATATAAAAAAGAGCATTAGTATCAGTGGTAGCGCTGTCCTCAGAGTTCAGACCCCTTAATATTTCCATAGCAACTGAGAAACAGAAGTACTCGCCTTGAAGGGTTCATTATCGGATCTATAAACTATGCCTGGAATATCATGCAGCCAAAATGGCAGACCCCTGCAACCAAACCATTCTTTTAGGCCCTTTGAAAATCAACTAGGATGGATTTAAATATTGCAGAAAGTAATCTAATTACCCGTAAGACCATTCGCCTTCAATGAAGGGTCCGATCCTAATGCATGCATATAGACCTTGTGCTTGAATTTCCTTAATGAATCTTACTATATCACGTCTTCCGCTGAAATCAAACTGCAGAACAATGATCAATGTGGCTTCAGCATCTACATTTTTTCCCCATTTTTTGTTCAACATGAACTGTATAGAGGCAAAGAACATTATAGTCATTAATGGTAACCTGTCCTGGCTGGGGTTCATGTAGGTTCCAAAAAACCAGGGTTTCAATGACATCTAGTCCACCAGCTTTGGCCTTGGCTATCAAAGATGGCCACATCTGCAAATTAGCATTACATATTATTATAATAAAAAATGTACCGGAAATTTATGAAGAAGATTTCTTGTTCTAGTTAAAAAAAAGGTAAGGCATGCATACGTGCACAAAATTAATGAAATTAATTGTGAGCTACTTAACCTCGAGTGAATGATTAATGTAATCTATTGAGCTGAACTTAAGTTTGAGTAGCTTAAATAATAATTGAATACTTTAATATTTATTTTAGAGATTTAAAAACGAACATTTTGATTATTAAAATTTTTAATAATATCATATATATATATATAAATTAGTATGTAATACTCATTTAAATTTTAAATTCATATTCAAGTTCAATTTGAATTTGGATAATTTTATTTGAGTCTATAATAATTACGGGTCTATCTCGGTAGACCATGAGATTAAAAATAATGGTAGAAGTTAAATTAGTTAATTTAACAAAAAAATTAAAATCAATAATTGAAATATATTTGGATACAAAAGTAATAACGATAATTAGATGAATTTCAATAAAAATAAAAATTTTAAATTATCATTAAAAATATTAGATTAAAAATTATATAATAAAAAATTTAAATTATTTAATATTTATAAAATTAAAAGATAATTAAAATTTTATGGAATTATTTTATGTCAAATAATTAATAATTTGATATTGTCAAAAAAAAAAGTAAATTATTTCAAAGATTTTAAGCATTAAAAGTGAAACAAAATTAAAAAAAAAAAAAGACTGTTAACAAATATCAGACAAAAAAGGTCCGAAAGTGAAAAATACTTTGATTGAGATTTACAATTTATCACTGAAACCACAAAAGTTCAATGTGTAATAAAGATGCAACATAGTGACACTACACATTTCTTATCCGAACATAAAAAAAAAATGAGTCAATTTCATCCTTTATTAGCTCGTCACGGCGGCTACCTTAAAATCCAAATCAGGCCCAAATCAAATTAAATCAACCTTCGAGTAGCTCAATTATTTTTTCGGATGAGTTCGAGATTTAAAAAAAAAAAAAAAAAATTAAATGGAACTTTATTTGACACTTTTTAAATGTCTAAAAGTAAAAAAAGAAATTGTTTTATAAGCACAAAAGAAACAGGGGATGCTTGCATTTTTTTGTTATTCTGTTTGCGTTGAGATTCAAAGAAGATACGCTCAGCGGCTCAGTCCATGTAGTAATGAAATTTTAGTGAGAATGAATCAAAATGGCAAATAAATTAATGGGACTACCAAATGTATTTGACGCATGCAAAGTGGAGAACAGGTGGCGATTTTGTTTACAAAGAAGAGATAAACTGGGTCTAGACTCTAAACAAGTCATTAAATCAATTTGGTGAAGATCAACCATTCCAAAACAAAGGCTTGACCATTAGCTCATCGTGCTGTTTTTTTCGTTCTAGAAATTTGACTATTTTCACCAAACAAGTTTTTTTTTTTTTCCCAGGATTGAAAACAACCAAATATCTTTCAAACAAACCAAACAGGCCAAAACCCAAAAACTTGGCAAGAAAAAGAAAGAAAGATTAAAGAGATTTACTGAGAATTAATGTAACAGAAGATTAATATAAAATATACCTGAGGAGTGCTACGAGGGTAGTGAATTGAACCAGAAAACAGAATCTTGTGTTGGCCGTCGATGATCAATGACCTTCCATCGTACGTTACATTGCCGGCGCTACTGATATCAACAGCCGCAGCCAAAAGCAACCCAAGAAGAAACAAGAACCTCCCCATATCTCTCAACCCTTTCGTTTCTTCTGTTATGCTGTGTTTCTCATGCTATGAAAGAGTTTGTGTAACCTGAGAAATGCCCTTCCACTTCCACCACCAACTAAAATCCCTGAAAATTTTCTGACTGGGTGTTCTTGGGGAAGTTATGGAACAGCAAAAGGAAAGCCAACTATTTGTTTTCACTTTCCAAATAATCCAATTAAAAAACAGGATCTCTTTGCGATTGCTTTTGCAACAATACGCGTAATTGAAATCTTTAGTTGATTTTGCATGGGAACTTCTCCAAGTTTTTAAAGCTGCTTTCTTTCTTTTCCTTCCCGTTTCCACTTGGTTTCTTCCTTTTTTTTTTTTTTTTTTTAAATGAACTTTGCAAATGGGTTCGAGCCAATGGGTCCATTCAGTTCACCACATTGACCATCTTTGCAAATAATAAAAATTCTTTTTAACTTAGGAAAGAAATCAATTAGATATTAATTTACATCAATTACCAAATATGACCTTTAGCCAAAAAAAATTACCAAATATGTTCATTAATTAACTTTATATGAATTTTGACTGAATTGCAAATATTCTCCATCAACAATCGTTTGTGGGTAGAATTTATTACATTTTTATTTCAATAATCATAATTTAAATTTTAACAGTTTTAAATATTAAAAAATATTTTATCAAAGAAAATTTTCATTAATCCCAAATAGTTTCAAATATCAAAAGGAAAAATTTATAAAAAATTCTATTTTTTTTTCAATAATTTTTATCCTTCTCAATCCAAAATAAATATAAAATTGCTCATCTAAATATCAGAATTAAAACTTGCAGAAGCACGTAACGTGGTTTACCCACTAGAAAGTTGATATGATTTTTATATTGTAATGTGGGAAACTTTGCGAAAGTTGCTAAGGATAAGGATTAGTTTTTATGTTCAATGCTTAATCATTGACCACTAAATTTTCACTATTTGATTTCCTCACTCTTTTCACATTTTGGGTACAAAACCAATATGGAAAAATTTTAAACAATTTGCTACTCTAGGTTTGCCGGAAACTAGAAAAGAAAAAAAAAAAAGAAGGAAAATAAAAAGATAAAAAAAAAAAAAGAAAATCTGATTTAAGGAACAAGGGTTTTATTGCAAGGATTTTTTGTTTCTCATGATCTACTCAATAAATATTATCAATCGATTTTAACTTAATATTTCAATTTAAAATTTTATTTTATCATATTTAAAATTTACATAAAAAAAAAGCTCGACCTAAATTTCATCATTTTTGCTTTTACTTTTGAAAGGGTTGATTTAGGAAGACAAGGCGTACAAGATAGATATAGCTTTATTTATATGAATAGGTACGACAATAATATATGCTATACTATTTTTAAAGTAAATGAAAATGATATAATCACTTTATTTGTAAAGAAATCACTTAATAGGATTTAGTTGTTAATGTAAACTAGATTTAAGCACGGATAATAATTTTATTTTATAATAATTTTTAAATAAAATAAAATAAAAATTTTAAATACTAATAGTTCACTAACAATAATAATATATTAGAAGTAATTACATTAAAAATATTTGAATTAGTAATAATGCTCATTTAATTTATAAATACTTTAAAATAAAATGCAATAAAAATAAAATTAATGAAATTTTTGATTGAAAAACGATTATGCATATAAATATTTAAATATATGAATAGAAAATTCCTTTTTAATTTAAATTTGTAATTGAATTTTCATCTTTATATTCTTTTAGGCTAATAATTAGAAATTTTTACCAAATTCAAGTCAAAATTTATAATATCATTGAAAGTGAAATGTTATCAAGTAAATTAATTTGGACATGTGATAATCAAAAGACATGTAATACTAAATTATACTATCACATGTAAAAAAGATAGATCAACTACAAAATTAGATAATTTTTTATTATATATACTACTATTTAAAAAAAAGATTATTATTTATTAGAAAACATCCTGTTTTATTTTAAGAAATGTTTATTTATAATTATAACAATGAATTATTTTTTAATGATAAAATTCGTTGTTAGTATTCTCATAAAAAATTAAACTTACCAACCTCAATATATATATAATACTAATAATTTATTATGTATGCTTAACTCTTTTTTGCCAACCGTATATTCTAATATATCAAAAGTAATAAAAGTTTGCATTTAGATTTAACTATTCTTAAATCCAAATGATATTATATATTTTTTTAAATTATAAGAAATTTTATTTTATTTTAAATGTTTTAAAAAATTAACAACCTTAAATATTTTGTAAAAAAAATAATAGTATAATAAAATGTTGAATAAAAAGTTACTTTTTGAATTATTTGGTGAAAATAACTATCATTTATCATAAATCTTATAATTCTTGTTATATATCAAAAAATTGAAATTAAAAAATACTTCTATTAATTTTCATTTACTGGATAATAATTAGCTCAACTTCTAGTTAAATCATGAAAGTGATAATATTAAAACAACAAACAGAATATCAGAATGATAAAAAAATCATATCAATAAGAAAAGAAAAAATCAATTCACTTCAAACAAATAATAAAAAATAAAATGCATATTTAATACATATGATAAAATAAGTGATAAGTGATCAATTTTTTTTTTTTAATTTATCACCTAACTTGCTTTTTTATTTTATGATAAAGTATAAAAATAAATCGATATCATAACAAAAACTGAAAAAAGGATAAAAAAATATATATAAATATATGTATAATTTAAATTATAATAGAACTAATAGCAATAGCCAAAACACAAAAAGAAATTCAAAACATTAAATTTTCAAGAAATTTTTCTTAATTTTCAAATTTCTTTTCAAAATGATTTTTTTTTCAAAAAATAAATCATTATACAACTATGATGAAGAATTAATCTAAAAGATCTTAAGACAAAAGAAAAAAATAAAGTAGTACCCAAAATAATACAAAACCAAACATAAAGTAATTTGTGCATATAATCCATCTATATATAACATCACAAATAAAAGCAAGAGAACCTAAGTTAGGTTTACTGCATGGCAAAAGAATATCATGACAATGGAAAAATATTATAGAGATGCAATTTATTTCTTAAACATATCAACACACCCTTATTTATATGATGGGTCTTCAAAATAATTATGGGATAATTTGTAACTTTTGAATGTTTAATTGATTAAAATGAATTTAAGAACCAAATCAAAATCAATCATCTTATATTAAATTAAAATTAATTTATACTTGACAATTATAATAATCAAACATATTATGTATTCAACTTATTTGGGAGAAATAGAAAAATATGGATTTTGAAATTAGTGTAAGAATGGTAATGAAATCCATTTTATTTGATATATTTCAAAATTAATTTTAATTGATTTGATCATCTATTAATCATTTTAAAATTAATATATATACATATTAAACATTTATACATAGCTTAAAAGGAAGAGTAAATAAATAGGCCGTAAATTACAAACTTGGAAAGTGAATATTTTTTATACAAATGTAATTTAAGAGTTGAATATTATAATTGAAAAAAGAGAACACAAAATTATTCTATGATGATGGTAATTAAAGTTTTATTATCTTTAATATAAATTTAATTGAGAATGATTTAAAGCAAATAATAAAAAAAATAAATGTAATTAATTTAAAATTTTAAAAATAATTCAAATAAAATAAAATACAGAACACATGGTGATTTTTCAAAATTATCCATAATTCAATAATATAAGCTGTTCACATAGAAGATTTTCCTTTTTTGCCAAAGGCTTTGACTTTTTTATATTTACTAATTTTAAACCCATACTATGCATGAGTAAGTAAATGATTATAATTTTCATTATATATAATATTATTAGCATTAAAAGAATCGCATGAGTAAAATATTTGAAAGTCTAAATTGGCATAATAAATACATGGTTGAATATATATCCACATTTTTTTAAGCCTTAGAAAGTATAGTTTTGATTTTTATTGAATATTTAAGAATATTATGCAATTTCAAAAAATTAGGGTAAATAAAATTGTTAATTTTTTTTCAATTCAAAAAATTAATTGTCAAATATTATTTATTTAAAAATTTAAAGTTTTATATTTGTTTTATACATGGAGCAAATGTATCTATAATAATTGTTTTAATATAATATTATTTCAAAATTTAATATAATTACAATTTTAAAGAATAATTTAAATTTTATTTTCATGATTACAAATATATTGATAATGGTTGATAAAAAAACTTAAGTTTCCCTAAAAAATTTTTATCGTCATTTTATTTACAATGTCATAAATTATCTTGATTTGCTATTAAAAATAAAATTATAAAAGAACAAAACAAAAAAGTGTAATATAGATTTTTTTCTCAACCAAAAAGATAATTTCATTCATAAAACTAAAGGATTACAAAACTTAAGAATCTCACCAAAGAAAGCTCCAATGCATAAACAAAAAAAAAAAAAAAAAAGTAAGAGCATTTTAATAATATACACAACCTAATTTCTAAAAAAAAAAAAAATACACTTAGGTTATGTTTGATGTATAGGATTACTGATAGGATATGATGATAATTATACTATATCATGTTTGATTTATATCTAAAGAGAAGAATAAGAATTGCAAGAAGAATTAATATCCTCTTGGCATAAGATTATTAAATCCTCCCCAAGTGAAAATGATTTTTTTAATCAATAAAATTAAACTTACATATCCAATTATACCCTTAAAAGTTACATTAACACTTTAAATTGTATAAAATTTGAGAAAGGATAATTTTGACAAATAAATAAATTATCTTATTCTAATCTTGCTTACATCAAACACAAAATAGGATAGCATTATTTAATCTAATCCTATTCATAATATCATCTTATCCTATTCTATCATAATCTTATGTATAAAACATGACGTCAATCTAACCCCCTTGTAGTCTACCTAACATGCATAAAATAATTATGTTTTTGCACTCCCATATTTGTTAAAGAATCAGCAATATAATTTGCAGTTTGCTTCCCTAAAGGAATGGGCAAAATAAAAAACTCATTTTTGCTTATAATAATTAAAAACTCTCACTCCTTACAAGATTATGAATCTATATTGAATATCTAAGATATAATTATCTTTTTAAATAAAATACCATATATATGTACCTAATTTTAAGGGGATATAGAAATAATCAATTAGATAAATATACATGTTTAAAAAAATTAATATGAAATTTTTTTTATATTTATTGTAGGATTTTTTGTAATATTAATATATTAAATTTAGAACTTAATTGTACATATGTTTTCTTCAAATGGATGAAAAATTTATATTAATATATATATATATCTTATATTCTAAAGGAGTTCAACTTATATTAAAACCAAACCATTGTCTTTTTTATTTTAATATTGTGTGTGTTTTTGTTATCAATTACAAAATTAGTGGTATATAAATATGACATCTTGAAATGTCTATTTATCTAAAAAAAGAATTGAATCAATAACATCTATCTAAAAAAGAAAATATAGAAGAATATAAAAAATTAGATATAAGTGTTTCAATTGTTGTTTGAGCATTTCCAAAATTTTAGGAGTTATTAAATAAAATAATTGGTAAATTTCATAAAATTGTGGAACTTGTTCCATTTTTATAAAATTAGTAAAATTACAAACTAAAACCCCTTATATCATCTAAAGCTTCATTCACTAAGAACTTAGAAAAGCAATTTTCCATTTTCAATTGAAACCAAGACATATTTAGCTAGGTCCTAATTAACTGTATCATTTTAGATTGACTTGGCTTACAATACAATATTTGAGAATCCTTATGATTTGCCTCCCAACCAATGCATAATCGCCAAGTATTATACCATACAAATTAATCAATCATCCTTGGTATCTGACAATGAAGCCTTACAAACCAATATAATCTTATCGAGTAATCATCCAAAATAAAACAAAATTGTTAAGCCTTTACTAACTAATAACTCATAAAAGAAAAGAGTTCTCTAGTAACAACACATTCAACACACACACACACACATATATATATATATATATATAATATAAAAGATTTGTTTCTAAATTATAAATTATAAAAGAAAAAAAATATTGAAATATATAGTCGATAAAATTGCTATTCTAAAAATAAAATATAATAATTGCACAAACAAAAAATGAGTAAAACCTCAATAAACTTGCAAAATAATAGCAAGCAAAACTATAAAATAAATTTCTTATAAGATAATAGAGATAAAATTGTAGTAAAACAAAATTAAAGAACAATGAAATTCAATTTATTTAACATTCTTTTTGGAAGAACATTTGTATTTATATTGCTATCAAGAGATATTATCGTAAATGTATTAAAAAGTTACTATTATTAACTGTATAATATAATAAGTAATAAAATACATGAAATTAATGCTATTTTTCCTTTAAAATTATAGAATTCTTGCTTAATCTGTATTTTTTCTAAAAGAAAACAAAATCTTTCCTAATTTAGTGATATTATTATTGTCAATCCATTAAATGGCTAATTTCTCTTTCCTTATTTACTACATTAAATTTCATTTAATTTTTCATAAGTAATTAGAAGATATAGAAATGTATTCATGAGTAATTAACTTTTTATTTAATTTCTATTTTTATTTGTATTATTAACCAAATTAATAGTAATTTATTCATATAAGATAAAAATATTGGATATTTAAAAGGTAATAAATGTAATTAATTTAGTTTAACTAATTATTTTTTAAATAATAAAAATGTTACTATAAAACATAATAAAAATATTTTAAATAAATAAAATACATTTATTAGAGAACACATGGTGATTTTTGAAACCCATCCATATGTCAAAAATATAAATTATCTACATTGAACTATTTCCCCTTTTATAAAAGATTTTGACTTTTATATATTTATTAATTTGTTGCCCGTGTAATATACGAATTTTTTATGTATATAATTATACATATTAATATATAGTATTCTTAATAAAAATATAAATTTTATATTTACGCTAATTTGTGACTCATACGATGCATTATGTATATAATTATATATACAAATCGTATTCTTAATAAAATACAAATTTTGCATATACACATATCCAAGTAACATCCAATAAAATAAAATACAAAATTTGCATATACAATCTAATAAAATAAATCTGTTGGAAAATTTCATAGCAAATATCTAGCATAATTAAATGGAAAAAAGGGTAAATTGAATTTAAATATAAAGATGAATGAAGACCGGATAAGCAAATAAAAGGAGCATTTAAAAAGAGAGAGAGAGAGAGAGAGAGAGAGAGAGAGAGAGAGAGAGAGAGAGAGAGAGAGAGAGAGAGAGAGAGAGAGAGAGAGAGAGAGAGAGAAAATCAAGATGAAATAATGAAGTGTATATCTTCAAACCCACATTCTAATTTTTAGATCATTTAGTAGATTATTATTTGTAGTGGTCAAGATAAAGGCAAAAGGTAAGGATATCAAATATATAAAAGGGAATAAATATAATTAATTTAAGTTGAATAACTTTTTAAATATGAAAATATATCAAATCATATTCAAAAGTTAAACTATCCTAAAAAATAGACTTCTTAAAAAGAATAATTGTTCCATCAATAAAAAACTTTATATAAAAAAAGAATACAAAAATACGAAATCTAAAAGCAGCAAAGTCACTTTTGCAAAATTTTTACAACTATACAAAGCAACACATCTGTATATAACAAACACAAAAGTAAAGAAACAAAACAAAAAGAAAAAGGAAAAACATTCTAAGTAGTCGCACTCCTAGGAAAAATTATGGAGAGTAGGTATGCAGAAACAAAACTTTGCCCTAGTGTATTATAGAATTTCAAAATACCATGCTTATATATATGGGAGGTTGGAAATAATTACAGAAAATAATTCAAAATTTTTTTAATGGTTAATTGACTAAAGATTATATTATCAATAAGAATCAAATTAAGGTAATAGCAATATCAAATTTAGAGTAATTTAAGCTTAGAAATGATCATTACGAAAAATAATTCAGAAATTTTTTAATGGTTAATTGACTAAAGATTATATTGTCAATAAGAATCAATTAAGTGACTGTAAAACTTTTTCCTAATATTATTTTTTAAACAAATGAGAGTTAATCACATTTGTTTTATTCTTTTTTCCAAAAATACAACTAATAATATTTGAGCATGATTTAAGTTAGAGAATTAATAATAAAATGGATTTTGACTTGAAATTAAATTAAATGGAATTGAAATTTTAATTGAAATCAAATCAAATCAAATCAAATTTATTAATTAGAGAATATGTGGCACTTGTCCAAAACATTTCACATGTCAAAAAAAATTAGATTGTCTACATAGGACAATTACCATTTTTAAAAATTTTTTTTTTGACTTTTATGTATTCATATAAGATTTATATTTGATAATTAGAATAATCAAATATAATGTGTATTCAATGTGCTTGGAAGAAATGAAAAAAGAGATTTTAAAATTAGTCTAATAATGATAATAAAATTAATTTGATTTGATATTCTAAAATTAATTTTAATTGATTTGATCATCTATTAATCATTTTAAAATCAATATATTAAACGTATATACATATATAGTTTAAAAATTGGAGCTAGTAGGTTATATTTTAAAAATTTGGAAAGTGTATTTTTTTTAATAAATATAATTCAAGAGTTGAGTATTTATAACTGAAAAAAAGACCTTAAATTATTTTATTTATTAATGAGGGCAATCAAAATTCTAATATTTTTCATATGAATTTAATGAGAGTAATTTTTAAAGTATAATAAAAAATAAATATAATTAATTTAATTTTTTAATTATTTTTTAAAATTAAAATATATCAAATAATATAAAATATATTTATTAAATGATACATGCCACTTTTTAAGACCGTCCACTTATCAATAATATAATCCATCCATATTGGATATTTCCTTTTTTTACCAAAGGTTTTGACTTTTATATATTTATATGTAAGATATATAAAAGCAAAAGCTTTCGCGTATCAAATTACCTTAAATAAATATTTTGACTAAATTAATTACAATTATTCACTTCTAAGTAAGAAATTAACATATGAAATTACCTTCAATAAGTTACTATTCAAATTTCCTTAAATCACTCTTAATTGAATTTAATTTTTAATTAGATTAATTAGACAATTCATTCTTTTTTCTTTAACCTTTTTCTACAAAGAAAGAGTTTATTTTCCAAGTTCAATTATAAATAAAGACATTTTCTAATTTACATCATCATTTTTAGTACATAAACATTATATATATCCAGCCATTACATCATAAATGTGAGCATTTATTTAGTTGAAAAGTTAGAAAAAATCGTAAGGTCACGTATCTTTCTTTAAAATCTAATATAAATATAATTAAAATAATAAAATTTGAAATTTGAAATTTGAAAATGCAATTTTCACCTCCAAACATTGAGATATGTTAGTCTCTTATATAAATAGGTTTTTTTAAAGAGTTTAACATAAATAATTTATACTGCATATTAATACCATTATACGAAGGTGATAACATGATGTTTAACCTTACGCCTTCCCCTTTATTTTTCATTTTGTTTGCACTTTTTTTAAACATGATTTAAAACTTTGTTTTCATTGATATATATAAGATAATTGAATTTTATTTGGTATTGAAATAATTGGAATTTAGAAATTATTAGTCACAAGCAAGCTAATTAGTGTAAGCCAACCATATTTGTTTGGACGTTCCCTTGTATACCATATCCTACTTTCTTCAAGGTAGTGATCCTTTACTATAGTATTTGAGATCAAACATGTTTCTGGCAACAATTTGTTACTAAATAGAAAAGTTAGTAAAATTTTGCATTCATTATTAATCATATAGCATACTTATATACATTTGCACATAAAAATTATAAATTACTTCTGTCATAACGTATAGATCCATAAATCCATCGCTAGACATAAATTTTAGGAATCATCATCAATCTTTTTTATTTAGATGCGATTAACCACCTGACTGAATCTGTCTTATTTAAAGAGAAGTCTTAAGATAAATTTAGGTATATTTAAACAGTAGATTCTAAAATCCACAAAATTAGATTTGAAGTTTGAGAGTATAATTACACGTGAGGAAGGTTATAGCACTCTCACAGTGCCTATCCAAAGGATGGTACTAGTTTGATATAAAATTATCCAAACCTTGAAATATTCTTATAATTTTACCCAGTAATTTAATTATTAGAAATTGATCCTAAAATTACTCAAATAGTTTGGTAGTAATTTGAGATAATTTTCCCATATCAGGAGTATTCATTAAGACTGCTATCCCACTTTGAAGACATTCTGTCATCAGATTTATTAATATATTTTATTTAGAAAATAATTAGTAAAATCTTTCAATAGTTTAGTAAGATTTTACATTAATGTAGATCTCTCAATAGTTTGATAAGATTTTATTTAAAAATTATTTATAAAATTTTATTTTAATGCAAATTTCTCAATAGTTTGGTGAGATTTTATTTGAAAATCATTTATAAAATTTTACTTTGAGAAAATTCATTAAATCTTTCAATAATTTAGTAAGATTTAATTTAAGGTTTTGATCATCTAATAGTTTGGTAGGATTTAAAATGTATTATTTTATTTTATTTAAAAAATTCATTAAGTCCTCTAATAGTTTAGAAAGACTTAATTTAAAATTTAATCCTTCAATAATTTGGTAGGATTAAAAGTTTATTAAAAAAATTTATATTATGAAATATCTCAATAGTTTGGTAGAATTCATAATTTAAAAATTTTAAACCCATGAAATAAAAATTAATAATTTAAAACTCCTAATCTTTAAATTTTATTTTAAACATACATAAAAAAGTGAAATAAATGAATAAATATATAATAAACAAAATGTGAAAATTACATTAATGGATGGAGACACGTTTAGATGGAAATATCCCTTGATTTGTAATGATAGATAATCACCAATTCTAACCAAAGAGCTCTGCCACCAATTCTAATCAAATAGCTTGGGTATAGATTGCTACTCATCAATTTTTTGGTGGGTTTTTCTTTTTTTTTTTACTCCCCTTTTTTGTGTGTGGTTGATTAGTGTTTATATAGGACCTTGTGCTAGAAATTTTAAAAATTTGCATTGAATAAAAATGATTGCAAATTTGATTATGCTCTGAATTGATTTTTTTTTTATTCTCTTTAAAATCTGTTTAATTAATTTCTAGAATTGTCTCAATATTTCTTAATTTTCAGAATCTTCAAAATTTTCCAAATTAAGTCTGACTTTGATTTCTTGATTTGCTTTCTTTTTAATATTTGAGGAAATCATATTTTAGTCTTAATTGCCGAGATCATTATTGATTAGTGTTCAAATTACTTCACAAATTTCATTGACAAGATTTATGATAAAAATTTAAAACCAGTTAAATAAAAGACTAAAACATAAAAAAAAGATAAGTAAATAAATAAATAAGACAAACAAGATATAAAACAAATGTAAAAAATTAGACAATTGGGCTTAGTTTGAGCCCCAGACTAAATAAGGCATCTATAGCTACTCCTTTTTGCATAATTTTTGTGAAACAAAAACAATGCAAAGATATAGATACCCATTACGTCTGGCCCTAAATTATTCAACTTTTTTTTAAAAGGCTCTTCAAAAATGAAGATACACAACTTTTTTTAAAAAATTAAAGATGACATTCAAAGATTTTGATAATCATGCCTAGAGGTCTTATAGATCGCGTCCAAATAGCTTAAAAATTAAGTTTGAAAGTCTTACAAATCATTCATTGAAAAATGCTCTTTTAAACAAAGGCTACATAACTTTTAAAAAAAGGTACTTGAAAGTTTTAAAAGATCATGTCTGGAGTTCTTAGAGATTATGCCTGAAAGTCTTATAAATCATGATTTTAAAATAGATTCAACTTGAAAGACTTAGGAATCTTGCCTCGAAAGACTTAGAGATTATGTGCAATGGTCTTACAAATCTCATCTTTAAAACAGTGTAGACACCAAATTTGTCCGAGACTTGTAACCCAATTTTCAGCCCGAGATTCAATTTAGACCTAATTGGGCCTAAGGCTCGATTTCATTGTTTGGGCCTGATCCATTTTTTATTTTTATTTTATTTTATTTTTTTAAATTAACAAAATATAAAAAAAAGAACAAAAAAAAAGAAAAAAAGACAAATAGCTAAAAAACCAAAACAAAAAAAATAAAAAAGGGCCGGTGGTAATGGGTGCCATGTACGGTGCCATTGCCACCCCTTGTTCATCCCCTATTCAACCCTGTTCACACCTACGCCTTATGCTTTTAGCCATCACGCCCTACCATTGGATAAAATAAAAAAAGTAAGAGGGGGCAGATAAGTTGTGCTAGGGTGCCATCATTCTGCTAGGCCCTATACCACCTGTCTAGCCATAGGGCCACGGTGGGAGCTTTATAAATAGAGCTCAATAGCTGTCCCCAAAAAGAGAGGAGAAAAAATGAAGGGGACCCTGCAAAGAAGAAAAGTATTATGTTAAAAAAAATCAAACAAAATCTCAGTCCCCTGGAAACGGGAAACCCAACGCTGAGAGCCCCTGCAAAAAAAGAAAATAAGATCAGTCTAAAAAAAAAGTAAGTCAGAATACCAAAAAAAAGTTTGGTTGAAACTTAGAAGGTTGATCTAGGTCGATTGTGACACTTTCGGGTGAAACTAGGCCCAAATTTATGTTTAGGGGGACGAGAAAAATCTTTTTGAAAATTTTAAGATTGGCCGATTGTCGATCGATGACCACCGATGGTGGTCGGCACGACGACTGGTGATCGATTTAGAGAAAGAAGCTCTCAGAAAGGTAAAGAGAGAGGAAGAAGAAGAAAAATGTGAAAAAAAAATTTTGGGCTTTTATAAAACTTTGAAAGCCAAAACAACATTATTTCATTAAACGACTAAACGACGTCGTTTTGACCTAGCCAGATCCGCGTGCCACCCCTGATCCAACCTGAGATTCACGCACTTGAACCACAATTAGATTCCACCTTAGAACCAGACTGATTCAGCTGAGCTGCCATTGGATCACTGGTCCGTTCTAACCACCGGATCAAATTGTCGAACCAACCAGGTCGATGTTGACCGGTTCGGTTCAGGTGTAATTTTTTTAAATTTTTTAAAATATTATTTTTGTTATTTTAAATTTTATTATTAATATTTTTGCATGTTGAAATGTTTAAATTTGTTAGAATAAATTTTTGTCATTTTATAATAATAATTAATAAAAATAAATAATAAAATATATAGTAAAAATTTATGATAATTTTATTTTTTTTAAATAAACTTTACAATAATAATACAAAAAGAATAAAAATATAAGAAAAAAGAATTTTTATTCGACGATGGGATTTGCAAGTACTTTGAGTAGTGATACCTACGAAATCTCTAGGTGAAAAGTTTTTTTTAAATACTACTAGTGTATTAAAGTATTTATAAAAAAGTTTTCAATATAATAAAAATTTTCTTTTTCTTGTTAAAAAATTAAATAATAAAAATTAACTAACAAATTAAAAATAAGAAATAAAAATGAGAAAAAAATTTTATTCGATGACGGGATTCTAAAAGTATTTCAAATAGAGATGTTTTTAGAAATTTTTAGGTGAGAAGATATTTTTTAAAATATTACCAGTGTATTGGGATATTTATAAAAAATCTTCAATAAAATAAAAATTCCTTTTTACTTCATTTTTTTAAACGAAAATATTAATAAAAATTAATAAAATTTCTAAATAAAAAATAAAATGTGTGTATTAACGTATTATCTCTTGCATTGCATGCATGGCACAGTGTTTTTTTATAAAAAATAAATTTGAGCCTCCAATGATGAGATTCTAAGGTATTCTGAAAAGTGATGCCTAAAAAAATTTCTAGGTGAAAAATAGTTTTTTTAATATTACCAACGTAATGAAACATTTTAAGAGCTATTTCAATAAAAAAGTTTTAATTTATTTTTCTTGAATAAAATTTGAGCACTAAATAACTAAAAAAAAATAATTTCCAATAAACAAAAAAAATTAAGAAAATTATTTTTCAAACACCGAAAATGAGACTATTTTTTATCAAAATCAAAGGATAACACGTAGTTAAATGGTATCATTTTTAAATGGGCGCTGTGAGGGTGCTAATCATTCCTCACGCGTAACTGACTCCCAAACTCAGACTGTTTCATAGACCATAAAATTATTTTTTAATGAGTTTTAATTAATTTTAAAATCTTATTAAAAGGATAAATTTTAATAGGTGGCCAATTGCACCTAGCCCAAAAAGATTGATGATGACTCAATTTTTTGTTATTTTATTTAAGTTTTCAAATTCATCGAGCGGTCCTAAAATCGTTACGACAGCTTGGCGACTCCACTGGAAAGGCCATTTGTTTTCGAGAGTCAAGCCAAAATTAATTATGTGTTATCCTTAATTTTGCTTTAAATAGTCTTAATCGATGTTTTTTAAGTTCCCTGATTTTGATTCCTAAAAAAAAAGAAAAATTGAAAACAAAAGGAAAATTTCACATGCATTTTTTTATGCCCTTTATGCTTTATGTTTCTGCATATATTACTCTCGATAAATTAGAAAACATATACACACAATGACATGATGCATCTCATGCATGAGCTCTATACCTAGGTTCTGTCCCTTATAGGAGGAAGTAAAGTACTTATGCTTTCATGAGGTGATAACATTCGCAATGGCAAGTGAAATACTTTCATTCAAATTGAACCCTTTTCATTTGTAACCTGTAATAGGTGAAGATTGGGGTACCTTACTAGTCCAGCATGGACAACAGTAAAGAATAATTTGAAAACTTTTAAACACATCAACCCAAACCAAGCATATAATAAGCCTAGGAAGCTAACCTTAGGTAGAGCTTTACCCACCCTATCGTAGAAAATACCTATGTCCAAAATGTATAACAATAAAAGTTATGTGTAATACAAAACAAAACAAAACAAAATCTCAAAATATAAAAAAAGACATTTTTTTTAAATTTTAAACCATGCACTAACTCGATTTTGTTTCTTTTTCTTTTTACATAAATCATATCATACAGTTCTACATCAAGATATTTATTCTAGGATATCTTTCTCTCGAGAAGTTCTTTATAGATCCCATAGAATTATAGATTTATTCAAATTTCATGTAACAAAAGTTGTATGAAATTAATGAGAATTTTTAGTGTTGAAATTTGTTCAAAAGCAAATATCTCCCACTTGCATTCATGTATCATGTGCACCATTATTGTTTTTTTCAAAAAAAAAAAATCAAAAAATAAAATTTTCAATGCATGGCATTCTAATTTTAAAATTTTATGGTAATAAAGATTCAAGAATAGCTCGTCCACCAAAAAGTTTGACTCAACCTACCTGCCATTCATACAACATTAGAGCTCAAAAAAGAATCATGGAATAAAAACAGGTTAATCGATTTGAAAAAATAGGAAGGCTAAAAAAGAATTAAAAGAGGACATTGATAAGATAATGGACATGCTCAAGAAGCTTGATAAAGGAAAAGCGGTGGAAGAAAATCTTAGCTTTCAAGAGCAATCGCCAAACATGGTGGTCCTGTTTACCATCCAAGGTTTGAACCATGACCAATCCAACCTTCTCAAGGAGTCAGAGTTCAAATTTCTATTCTCGGAGGATATGCTCACCCTTATCCAAGAATGACGTCCACCCCTACTCCAGGATAATTTCAAAATTTTGTTAATCCTGTCATGGCAGAAAAATCGTTTAAGCCAATCCTAATTTCGTACTTGAATGACCCTAAGAAGAGAGAAAAGCTAGGGATGGAGACATTTGAGAAAGTAAAAGATATCAATGCTCAACAGAATATGAAATTATTAAAAAAAAAAGCTTAGAGAACAAAATATGAAATTATTAAAAGAAATACTTAGAGCTATAGAGGGAATAAATTTTTATGGCTCCATGGATGTAACTAAGCTTTGTTTGGTTCTAGACGTGGTCATTCCACCTAAATTCAAGGTCCCTGAGTTTGAAAAATATGATGGCACAAAATGTCCAATAACTCATGTCATCATGTATTGTCGTAAGATGATGACACATGCTCGTGATGAAAAGTTATTAATACATATATTTCAAGATAATCTTATAGGATTTATAGTTAGATGGTATGTTCAACTAAATAGGACTCATAATCATTCCTGAAAAGAGCTCATAAGGGTATTTTTTACACAATACTAGCATGTCATGGATCTAGCTCCAGATCATCTGTCTCTATAAAACATGGAAAAAAAGTAACAGAAAGCTTTCAAGAGCATGCACAGAGATGGAAAGATGTGGCTGTACAAGTACAACCTCCCCTCACTAAGAAAAAAATAATAGTCTTGTTTGTGAACACCTTGAATGCATCGTACTATGAGAGACTGATAGGCAATGTAACCAAAAACTTTACTGATATGATGATATTCAATGAGATTATTAAAATCACCATAAAGAATGGCAAGCTTGATGCAGGAGAGACAAGTGAAGCAAATAAATGTTAAGCTACCAAAAAATAAATAAATAAAGCCCAAACAGTGAATTATGTAGGGCAATAGTTCAGAGGTTTCATGTCATATCCCGTACTAGTGTACCAAACCAATTACCCTTCCTTAAACAATGTTATGTTTATCCCTCATCCATATCTACCATATAAGCTATTACAACAACCAACTTATCCATCCCATATCCAACTATCGTTTCAAACACTTACTTATCTTGCTATACCTACTAGACCAGAATGGAGACCTAATCTAAGTAGTGGTCCGAAAGCCCTAAGAAATGCCAAAAAAAGAATCATTTTTGACCCTATTTCCATATCTTACATTGAATTGTTACCCCAACTTATTCAGAATCAATTTTTGGAGCTTGTGCATCTAGAACCCTTTCAATCCCCTTACCCAAAATGGTATGATCCTAATGCAAAGTGTGATTACCATAATGAAAATTAGGGTCATTCAATAGAGAATTATCTTGCACTGAAATACAAGGTTAGAGATCTCATTAAAGCTGAAAAAATAAAATTTAAAACTAACAAGGATCATCGTATTGCTAAAAATTCTCTACCTTGATATATGAAAAAAGGGGTGAACCAAAGATGTTAAAGCATTGACATAAATAATTTAGGAGCAATGGACAGATGAGGAATTGGAAAATGGTTTTGTGGCCTTCTGAAAAAATGATGGTTCATTTGGTGTTGCAAAAATATGGATTGATTTAAAATAAAAAATGTGCCCCTTTTGTTTCCTTTTTCACTTTTGTATTAGATATGCATATAAACTTCATAACATGTATGAAAGTTGAATTCGGATGCTAATTAAGAGAGTTTTTTTTTAATCTTTTTTGGCTCAAGGTTTTAAAAAATAAAAAAAATATTTTCTCTTCATAATAAAAGTAAAAAAAAAATTGGTGGTCGTTATTATGAATCTACCCAAATAAAATATTCTCATATCCTTTTCATGTCCCAAAATGACTTGAAAAACCTTAATGCTCCAAAAGATACAAGTTTGAACTTTGTGATACCTTTTGTCAAGGTAACAAATACTGAAATGATCAATTTGGAAAAACCTTTTGAGTTTTTTGAAAATCAGATAAATATGATACTTTTTTTTATCTAGATGTTGGTAAGTTAATAGGTGTCAAGATTATGCTTCAAACAAAAAGTCATTCAGATAACCACAAATACACCTTTTATTTAGGGGCATGTTGACAAAAGAGAATGATTTTCAATTGTTCTAAAATTACCAAGTTCATGCCACTATCTAATTTGGTAATGATGTGCACAATTGGGACTTAAATAGATCATTTCAACATGATTTCCATTGTCACATAAACCCTATTGACTTACCAAGATAGGACAAAGATTGGTTGTCATATGAGTTGTGAAAAAAATAAAAAAAAATATTGATGGTTACATCGTGCACTCAGGATATTCGAACAATCCCAAAAAAAAGGGAGAGAAAAAAAGAAAAAAAAGTGATAAAAATAAATTTTAGGTTTTTTAAGGAATCACTCTTCAGTATAAGTGACTAGGCTTGAGATAACGAATGGCCCTTTTTTTTTTTTTTATCCTTTCACAAATAAGAAATTGTTCATTTGCTACCCTTTTGAGTCTAGTGAATTCTTTCTAAATGAACTTTGATTAAGGATCACCTTTTACATTAGGAAAAAATACAAAGAAAGATTTATTTGATGAAGTCATGGTTCGACAACAAAGAAAGAATGCCTTAAGTTGTAGGGGCAAATGTCAAACAAATTGAGTTTTGAACATATTTAAGAAAATGTTGAAATACGTAAAAAAGAGCAAAAGTGAAAGCAAAAAAAAAAAAAAAGAACAAAAAAAATGAGATGATCGAATGTTACGACCAAAGAAATAAAATGGATGAATGTCCAACAGAAAGTCCTTCACATGGTATGAAATGATCCTTGGTCTGATCACCTTCAAACATATGTTTTGGGCTTGTTATCCATTCCTTCATAACCTTAAACTCTGGCTTATGTTACACACCTTGAAAAGTCCATTTTAATCAAACATGGATGCTTGAACTGAAAAGTTTATTTCCTATAGAATCTTTCATGACCAACTTCATTTTTGTCCATTTTTTTTTTCACAAGAATACTTGAGTGCACGATGAAATTGTCAAAAAAAAAGAGAAAAAAAATAAGAATAAAATGAAAGAATAAAACTCTAGGGTGAAAACCTAAAAATGGGCAGTCTAGAGCAAGAATGAAATTGCAACATGAAAGCTCATTGCAACCAATGATTGAGATAGAAAATCTTGGCCTTTCCCTATATGACCTTGAATTTACCACAGCTAGTCTTGACAACTATTAAAATACCACATTGTGATACTAAAAAGGTATCAAATTTGATTTAACCATAAAAGAACCTTTAAAAAGAATTTGTTGTTGAGCTTGAATAAAAATTCAATTTTTCATATCAAGTTGCAGACCTCAATTTAACAATTAATCATCCAGGCCATTTGAAAAGATGAAATTGCCATTCTGTTCAGACATGCACATAATAATGATCACCATTTTTTAGAGACTTAAGAGTTACATTGTGAGAATTTTGTCATTAAAATAAAATGTTTTTGAGGAAAGAAAAAAAAACTTTGAGAAAAATAAATTGCATTATAGGAAATAATTTTTAATACAAAAGTATGTTTAATTAGCTGAGTTTTACCACAATTCAATGGCTTATTTTCTTCAATTCACTTTCACGATGTTCGAGTTGATCATATGCATGTTTGATTTGAAAATGAAAAAATAGAAAGAAAAGTTGAAAAAATCCAAAGTGAGAAGAAAAAAAGCAAAAATTGAGCAACAAAGAAAAGGATTTGGAATTGGAATTAGAAGAATGATTTTGAAAGAAAAAGAACTTTGAAAAATTTAAGAAAAGAAGATTTTGGGTAGTTGCATATCTTGACTTATTTTTTTAAGAGAAGAAAATTTTGAGCATTTGAATATTTTGACTTTGCATTTGCATCATTAGTTTATTCATCATTGATAGGAATGTGTGCATTGGTATTTTTGAAAAAGACATTTGCATTTCATGTACATCTTTTTGAGAAAAGACATTTGCATCTTATGAGCATAATTTAAGAAAAGACATTTGCATTTCATTTGCAACATAATGGTGTTCACCAATTTTGGAGACATTAAAGAAGAAAAAAAATAGGGTAAAAACATATTCAAAAGATCAAGAATTTTCAAGAATTTCAATGAGATGGCACTAGATGAAAGCTTTAAGCCCAATCTAGCTAGCAAGAAAGTTGTTAACCTAGTGAAATCGACATCAATCAAGAAAAATATTGTGATAAATTATTTTTAAAGTTTTCGGTGGTGATATCCAAGACCTTTTTAAAATTACTCGATGGTGATATCTGAGTTTAAAGTTTGAATTTGCACTTGTATTTTCTTGATAGTGATATCCAAACATAAAAAAAAAATCATTTGCATATTCTCGGTGGTGATATCTGAATGTTAAAGTTTGATTTGCATTTTATCGATGATGATATTTGAGTTTCTTTCAGTGGCAATATCCGAAGTCATTTACATATTTTCAGTGGTGATATCCGAGTGTTAAAGCTTGATTTGCATTTTTTCGATGATGATATTTGAGTTTCCTTCAGTGGCGATACGAAGTCATTTGTATTTTTTGTGGTGATATCCGAAGTCATTTGCATATTTTTGATGGTGATATTCGAGTGTTAAAGCTTTAATTGCACTTTCTCAATGGTGATATTCAAGTTTCCTTCAGTGGTGATATCCGAAGTCATTTGAATATTTTCGATGGTGATAACCGAGTGATAAGGTTTGATTTGCATTTCTTGATGGTGATATTCGAGTTTTCTTCGGTGGCAATATTCGAAGTCATTTGCATATTCTTAATGGTGATATCGAGTATTAAGGTTTAATTTACATTTTCTCGATGGTGATATTCGAGTTTCCTTTAGTGGTGATATCCGAAGTTATTTGCATCTTCTCTATGGTAATGTACAAGCGTTAAAAAATCATTTGCATTTTCTTGATGCTGATATTCGAGTTTCTTTCAATTGTGATATCTGAGTGTTAAAAATCATTTGTATTTTCTTCGGTGGCGATATCTGAAGTCATTAACATCTTCTCAGTGGTGATATATGAGATTATTTATCTTTCGATGGTGATATTCGAAGTTATTTTTTTATGGTTTAATTTATTTTCATCGAACCTTTACCTATAAGAGTTTTTTTTTTTAGATGAAAATTTTTAAAGTTATTGAGCCTCTACTTAGATGAGCCTTTTCTAAGATAGGATTTTTTAAGTTGTTGAGCCTCTACCTAAAGACCTTTAAGTTTTTAAAAAATTGTCAAACATCGAGAAAGGGGGACATTTTGATTTGATCTTTAAAATTTTTGGATTAGTTTGTATCAATTAGAAAAAAAACTTTTTTAACCCAAGACAAATTTGATATCTTTATCTTTGCACTATTTATGATTCTTAGCAACAGGTAAAGAGAGGTAATTGTAGACATCAAATTTGTCTGAGACTTGCAACCCAAATTTCAACCCAAGATTCAATTTAAACCCAATCGGGCTTGAGGCCTGATTTCGTTGTTTGGGCTCGATCTATTTTTCATTTTTAGTTTATTTTATTTTATTTTGTTTGTTTAAATTAACAAAATACAAAAAAAGAACAAAAAAAAGATAAACAACTAAAAAAAGGTCCGGTGGTAGTGGGTGCTATGCACAGTGCCACTACCACCCCCTGTTCAACCTTGTTCATACCCACACCTTATGTTCCTAGCCATCATGTCCTACCACTGGACAAAATAAAAAAAAGCAAAAAAGGGTAGATAGGCTTTGGTATGGCACCCCATTCTGCTAGGCCCTATGCCACCTACCTAGGCACAGGGCCACGACGTGAGCTCTATAAATAGAGCTCCATGGCCATCCCTAAAAATAGAGGAGGAAAAAGAAAGGGGACCCTACAAAGAAAAGTATTCTGTAAAAAAAATCAAACAAAAACTCAATCCCCTAGAAATGGGGAACTTAGTGCCTAGAGCCACTGCAAAAAAAAAAAAAAAAAAAAACAAGATCAATCTAAAAAAAAAAAAAAGTCAAAATACTAAAAAAAGTTTGACCAAAACTTGGAAAGTCGATCTAGGTTGGTTGGGACACTTTGGGTGAAACCAGGCCCAGATTTGTGTTTAGGGGGACAAGAAGGATTTTTTTAGAATTTTGAGATTTTTCGACCAGTGGTCGACACGACGGTCGGTGACCGATTGATCGATCTAGAGAAAAAAGCTCTCAGAAAGGTAGAGAGACAGAAAGAAAAAAAATGGGAAGAAAAAAAATTTAGGCTTTTATAGAACTTTGAAAGTCAAAATGACGTCGTTTCATTAAACGAAACGACCAAACGATGTTGTTTTGACCCAGCCAGATCTGCGTGCCACCCCTGACCCGACTCGAGATCTATGCACCTGACCCACAATCAAATTTTGCCTCAAATCCAAACTGGTTCAATTGAGCCATTATTGGACTGTTGGTCCATCCGAACCGTCAGATCAAATGGTCGAACCAGCCAGATCGGTGTTGACTAGATCGTTGACCAGTCTAATTCAGGTGCAATTTTTTTTTGAATTTTTTTAAAAATTTTTAAAAACATTATTTTTGTTATTTTAAATTTTATTATTAATATTTATGAATGTTGAAATGTTTCAATTTGCTAGAATAAAATTTTGTTGTTTTATAATAATAATTAATAAAAATAAATAATGAAATATATAGTAAAAATTTGTGATTATTTTATTTTATTTTTTAAATAAACTTTATAATAATAATACAAAAAGAATAAAAATGTAAGAAAATAGAGTTTTTATCTAACGATAGGATTCTCAGGTACTCTGAGTAATGATACTTACGAAATCTTTAGGTAAATTTTTTTAAAAAAAAAATACTACCAGTGTATTAGAGTATTTATAAAAAAATTTTCAATACAATAAAAAAAATTTTCTTGTTAAAAAATTAAATAATAAAAATTAACTAATAAATTAAGAATAAGTAATAAAAATGAGAAAAAAAAAATTTTATCCGATGACATGATTCTAAAAGTATTTCGAATAGAGATACTTTCATAAATCTCTAGGTGAGAAGATATTTTTTTAAATATTACCAATGTATTGGGATATTTATAAAAAATCTTCAATATAATAAAAATTCATTTTTTCTTCATTTTTTTAAATGAAAATATTAATAAAAGTTAATAAAATTTCTAAATAAAAAATAAAATGTGTGCATTAACGTATTATCTCTTGCATTGCATGTATGACACAATTTTTTTTACGAAAAATAAATTTAAGCCTCCGAAGATGAGATTCTAAGGTATTCCGAAAAACGATGCCTAAAAAATTTCTAGGTGAAAAAGAGTTTTTTTAATATTACAAACATAATGGAATATTTTAATAGCTATTTCAATAAAAAGGTTTTAATTTATTTTTCTTGAATAAAATTTGAGCACTAAATTAAGAAAATTATTTTTCAAACACTGAAAATGAGACTATTTTCTATTAAAATCAAAAGATAACGCATAGTTAAGTGGTACCATTTTTAAACGGACGTTGTAGGGGTGCTAATCATTCCTCACGTATAACCGACTCTTAAACTTAGACTGTTTTGCAAACCATAAAATTATATTTTTAATGAATTTTAATTAATTTTAAAATTTTATTAAAATAATAAATTTTAATAGGTGGCCAATCGCATATAGCCAAAAAAGATTGGTGTCAACTCCGTTTTTTATTCTTTTATTTTCATTTTTAAATTCGTCGAGCGGCCCTAAAATCATTACGATAAACAGATTTAGCTTGAAAGACTTACGAATATTGTTCAGAAGACTTAAAGATTACGTTAGAAGGTCTTACTAATGTCAACTTTAAAATAGATTCAACTTGAAAGACTTATGAATCTTGCTTGAAAGACTTTAAAATGAGTTTAAAAGTTTTGAAAATGTACCTGAAGGTTTTTAAGAAAAAATTACTTTGAGGTTTTTTTTAAGACTGATACTCAAAAGTTTTAACAAATATACCCCAAGGTAAAATCTTGTTTGATCAAAAAAAAATTTTTAATAAAAAATTTAAGTCACACCTCTTTTCTCTAAAAAACATGAATACAACATATGAAATAGATGTGATCATATAATGTAAGAAATGCAATGCATGAATTCTATACCAAAAGTCTTTAATTATGGTAATAGGATTCTTGAAACTTTTTTTCCTTCCATCTTTGCGTAACATAGTCTCTGAATTAATTGACAAGTTCTTTCACACACTAAAGCAAACATTCTCAACATTTTCATTTTTGAAAATAATTCTTCTTGTCTAGTGAGTTGTTTTAATATCAATCCCTTGAATTTGACATTTTTTTACCTTAGAAAGATTTATTATATCATTTACCTATCTTCCAACACGAGTATTAAAATTCAATACATTTTGAACATCTCTAAAAACTTTCCAAGAATAATAATGGAAATTGCTCCATACGATTCCCTTTTGCATATGATTAAATCTCTTAAAAACTGGTGATTATTGCCTAGAATGAGGATGATGAATCATAACTTTGGTTTTTCCAAAAGGATGTAATGGTTTGGTATATCAGAAGAGATCTTAATTACCAAAAGAATTTGGCCATTGAATGAGAACAAGAACATCTTTTCATCTGAGCTCACAATTCAAAATAGTTTTTAAAGTGAAATCTATTTTGGCACTCTTTTTAGTTCTTGATATGTGTATTTAATAAATTTCAAGACCAACTATGTCAAGTTCAAAATTTCAAGTTTGAAAAAAGAATAAGGCCTAAATTTTAAAGGGAATCTTCATAGTGAAAATGATCTTTTTAGGCCTTTAAAGAAAAGTCTCATTGGTGTTATATGAAAAGTCATGAGTTGCTTTCAGAGTTTTAATCTTTTTTTAGGCTGCCCTTTCAGGTTTTCACTCTAAAGCTTTATTCTTTTCTTTTTTTATATATATATTCCATCATGCATTTGAGCATTCAAAATTCATTAAAAATAAAAAAAAGTGATAGTGATTTCTTAAAGAAAAACTCTTCAATTTTGATATCCACACTTGATCACAATGAACTTTTTAAAAGACGTAAAGTGAGTTGGGGTTTAGGGTTTTGAAAAAAAAGATAAATAGGCCCAAAAATGTTATTTTTACGTGATTAAACTAAGGATTATTTATTTTTCAAAGACATATTTCCTTTTCTCAAAACATGCATTTTCATTTTTTTCTTTATTTTTTTATTTTTTACATGAGTTCAAAAATTTTGAAACTTATCTAATTTCAAGCTACCTTCTTAACATAAGGCATTATTTTCTAACCTTTAGTACAAGATCACATGGCATCTTGATGAGATCTTTTTCTTCTCAAACTTGCTTCTCAAATTTTGAGTGATCCTTAATTAGGGTTCATTCAAAAAGAATAATCAATAGGCTCAAAAGGAATAGCAAATGGATATATTCTTTTTTTGTGAAGAGAATTTGCAAAATGAACATATTTCATTTCAAGTATGAATACTTATTGAAAAGTAATTCTTAGAAGACAACTTGTTGTTTGATTGACTTTAGGTTCATTTGAATGCCCCATATGCATGATTTCACAATCAACTCTTTTTTTGCTTTTTTTTTTTTCAACTCATACTCATAATGCATTTTGATAACAAACCCATCCGAATGTTTATAAGTTAGAATGGTCAAAAGGGTTTTTAAGACATCAAGTAAATTTGGCATTTGTCCCAAAGAAAGTATAGAGAATTGCTTGGTAAAGGATTCAAAAAGAAGACGAATGTAACACAAGCCAAATTACTAAACAAATTTGAGAAAATATGACTCAAGGAATTTAGGTGGTGATGTGTTTGAAATAACATTGACATTTATTAAATCATCAAAAATCAAAAAGCTTAAGAGAGTGCCTTAAAAGATTTTACAAAATAATCGACTATTTTATTATTTATAACCCAAGTAAAGATCAATAAATTTTAAGGTTCGTCATGGTTAAATAAGATGAAGTTTTGAAACTCTCATATTTAGAATTCTCAAGGATTTTAATCTTCCAATTGAAAAGAATGAAATGTTTAGGAAAATGGCTCAAGATACCCATTCCTAATAATAATCACCAAATTTCTTAAGATTTTTTTCACATGCATTTGTAAGAACCCAAACAATCAAAACTCATTAGAAGCCAATGACTTCATGCTCAAAAAATCAATGTACAAAGAATAATCAACCTATGATAAAACAACTTTCCAATGTTTCAAAAGTTGTTGGGTCAAGGTGCCACTATGGATGGGCTTTCAATTTTTTCTTTCAACTATTTGCATTTCTCAGTTAAGTACCTAATTGCCCATATGTGATAATCACATTTATCATTTGGATCATAACTCTTGGCTGATGGATTCAAAGTTACTTTCAAAGGTATTGTAGTGAGGTATTAGTACTTTATTAATAAAGAAAAAATATCAAAAATTAGAATTGAAATTTTCTTTAGACTATTTCTTGATCTTCTTTGGCCATTCAATGGTTGAGTAGCAAATTAGGGATAATGACTTATGTAAGCAGCTGATTGTTAGGTTGGTTGGTGAAAATAAAGATTCTAAGAAAGATTATTTACAGTAAGGTGGTAAGGTTGGTACATCATATGTGGGGTAAAGCTTTCAACCTGTTTCTATTTATACATCATGACTTAAACAACTTTTATTTTCATTCTTGGTACACACACATCTTTTACACCAGGTGCATTATCCTCTTTAAGCTTTTCATTTTTTATGATATTTTTTATTATCTCCCATGATATGACCATGTCGATAAAATTTTTTATTGTATTTTCAATTATCCTTTCATAGTATGAAACTTTAAGAATGTTGACAAACAAGATTGTAGTTTTTTTTTTTTTTTTTGTTAAAAGAGGTTAAACTTGGATAGCAACACCCTTTCACCTTTGAGCATATTCTCTGAAACTCCCAACAATTTTTTTTCACTTTTTGTACAGACAATCGATCTGGGACTAACTCTATAATGTACTTGTATTAAGTTATGAATGCTCTAGCCAATTCTTTTCATGAAATAAAATTTTATCTATTTGAGCATACCACTTAATAACAGATCCTATAAGACTGTTTTAGCATACATGAATTAAGAATTTGTCATCATAGATATAGCTAGCCATCTTTCTACAGTACATAGTGACATAGGTCATCAGACATTTAGTCCCATCATATTTCTCAAATTCTAAAACCTTAAACTTGGGTGGAACAATCACATCTGACACCAAACAAAGCTATAATGCATCCATAGATCCATAAAAATATATTTTTTTGATAGCCTGAATCCTCTCTTTTATAAGATCTTTTTTTTTTTTTTAGCATTTGAATCTTCTGTTGCTTTAAATGAACTTTTTTTCAGTTTTGCTAGTTTTTCATAACCATTAAGGACTAGAATTGTTAAAGCTATTGAAAGTATTTTAGAATAAAAGTTTGCCCCTAAAGGTGGTGCTTGTTGTGATTATGCTTTTTGGGATATTTATGTATGAACTGTCTTCTAGCTCTTTCTCTCTATTCAAAATTTTCAATATTTTCATTATCTGGGCCAAATTTACTATCATTTTCTCAATTTGACTATATTGTTTTAGTTCCATAAGTGGCAAAGAGATTATCTTGATGATTAAACTCTTGAACATTATTACCATAATTAAAAATTAGGATAATGTGTATTACGAATTTATGCTAGAAAAAAAAATATATAAGAATGAATGGATACATGCATTAAATTCTATCACATAATAAGAAAGAGAAGAAAAAGAAAATCTCTAATTAAAAATTAAAAATTGTTTTGACAAAAACATCCAAAAACATTCTTAAGAAAAATCCTAAAATTTATTGTTTGATCTTATTCTTTGGCTTTAAGATCCTAGTACTGTCATGGACAAGTTCTTTAACCATTATGACTAGGCAATACCTTCTAACAATCTTAGGCTTTCCTTTATCCTTAAAACTCAATGCACCATCTTTAATTAAACCTTGCACTTTATGTTTAAAAGCAATGTAATTTTTTTTTGAATGGCCTATATTCCTAAATGATAATCACATCGAGCTTTAGCATCAAACCATTTAGGATAAGAAAGTTTTAGTCACTCTAGAGAAACTGGTGTGATTAGATAATTTTCAAAAAGTAACAAAAATAATTCAATGTAAGTCATAAGAATTAGATCAATTATAGCTCTCTCTCTTTTTTTAACTTAACAATTTTTTGAGTTAAGTAGTTTTTTGAGTCACAAGTACAGATCTTGGAGTAGAATTGGGTATATATGCCCAAAGGTTCATTGGAAAGTTTTGTTACTAGATGGGTTGATAAGCATCAGGGTTTTGAAAAGCATAATTCATAATCGGGAAAGTATATAAGAATGAGCCAATATGTGGAGGTTAAACAGGAATAGGTCTTATTTGGGAAGCCAAAAGAGATTGTTTAAGAATAGCCGATTAGGGATTTAAGTATGAGCCAATTTACGAAACTAATGCGAGGTTAGAAGACCTTATCTCTTCTGTTTCTTTTCTGACTTGGTCTTTTCTTGGGCCATTAGATGCATTAACATGACTTGGACCAGCATCAATATTATAAGAGGCTTTTTTATCTTGACAAGATGGTTGCTTAATGCATACATAAATTAGAATTGATGAGAATTCTTGAAAATAGGTCGCTTCGAGATTTTTCACATTCCATTAGCTTGGTAAATTACATTTTTATTTCTTATAGGCCATGCCCAAATTCCTTTTGGTTAAGTTTCAAAGATTGGATCTGTGCTTTTAACTGATCTCCCATCTCTTTTGAATTGCTACCCCAGATGAGCAAAAGATTTTCATTATGCAATGACATGATGAATGAATGATGATGATGATCAATGAATGAGTGATATGCATGAAATAAATGAAAACAGACAAACAAATAAATAAATAATTACAAACTTATTGATGTTAATATGATTCATGTAAAAGAAAGTAACAAACAAGAGCAAAGTTAGAAACTAATATAAAGAAAGAAAAAAAAAACAATTTAATGCATAACTTAAAAGTTATGTGAACTAATTTGGAGTATTTCTACAAAAAAAAGATATGGATCTACTTATAGGTATTACAACTCACTATATGTGGTTTAGGATTGATTCTATAGGTTTCCAAATTGTTTCTCACATCATTGTGCATCACAAATTAGTAAGGCATCATAATCCTCACCCATTATAGGTTACAAGTAGAAATGGTTCAATTCGAGTGGGAATGTTTTGCTAGCCCATGGGAAGACATAAAATCTCACGAAGGTATAGGTACTTTACTCCCTTTTAAGGGACAGAACTCGGATTTAAAACTCATGTTATGTATATGTAAATGAATGATAGATATATAAAATGAATTAATGAATAAATAAATAAAATACAAGCAAGAGAAAAAAATTAAATTTATTAGGTTAGGCTTGGATAATAAGAAATTATTTACTAGCCTAACTCTCAAACTCTCTAATAAAGTCGTCAAACTATCATAACGTATAGATTCGTAAACCCATAGTTAGACATAAACTTTAAGAGTCACTATTAATCCTTTTTGTTTAGTTGCGATTGGCCACCTAATTAAATTTGTCCTATTTTAAAAGTAGTCCCAAGAAAGACTTAGGTATATTTAAATAGTATATTCTAAAATCCACGAAATCGAATTTTAAGTTCAAAAGTGTAATTACACGTAAGGAAGGTTATAGCACCCTTACAAGGCCCATCCAAAGGATAGTACCAGTTTGATTTCAAATTATACAAGCCTTAAAATATTCTTATAATTTTACTTAGTAATTTAATTATTAGAATTGATCCTAAAATTACTCAAATAATTTTGTAGCAATTTAAGATACTTTTCTCACCTCAATAGTATTTATAGAAACTAATGTCCTACGTTGAAGAGGCTCCATTGTCGAGTTTATTAATATATTTTATTTAAAAAATAATCAATAAAATCCTCCAATGGTTTGATAAGATTTTATTTTGAAGTAGATCTCCCAATAATTTTGTGAGATTTTATTTGAAAATCATTTATAAAATTTTACTTTGAGAAAATTTATTAAAATTTTTAATAGTTTGGTAAGATTTAATTCAAGATTTTGATTCTCTAATAGTTTGGTAGGATTAAAAATATAATATTTTATTTTATTTAAAAAATTCATTAAATCTTCTAATAGTTTGGCAAGACTTAATTCAAGATTTAAATCTTCTAATAATTTAATAGGATTGAAAATTTATTAAAAAAAATTATATTATGAAATTCTTCAATAGTTTGGTAGAATTCATAACTTAAAATTTCTAAACCCATTAAATAAAAATTTATAATTTAAAACTCACAATCTTTAAATTTTATTTTAAACATACATAAAAAAAGTGAAATAAATGAATAAATATATAAATAAATAAAATCTGAAAATTTCTTTAATGGATAGAGACATGCCTTGATGGAAACATCCCTTAATCTATAGTGACAGATAATCACAAGTTCTAACCAAAAAGCTCTGTCACCAATTTTAACCAAAGAGCTTAGGTATAGATTGCTACTCATCCATTTTCTGGTGGGTTTTTTTTTTTTTTTCTTTTCCTCCTTTTTGTGTATGGTTTATTAGTGTTTATATAAGACCCTATGCTAATAAATTTAGAGATTTGCATTGAATGAAATCTGATTATGCTTTGAATTGATTTTTTCTTTATTCTCTTAAAAATCTGTTTAATTAATTTCTAGAATTGTCTTGATTTTTCTTGATTTTCAAAATCCCTCAAAAATTTTCAAATTAAATTTAACTTTGATTCCCTGATTTGTTTTCTTTTTAATCTTTTTTTAATGTTTAAACAGATCATGTTTTAGTCTTAATTGTCAAGATCATCTTTGATTAGTATTTAAATTACTCCACAAATTTCATTGACATGAGTTATGATAAAAATTTAAAATCAATTAAATAAAAGACGAAAACATAAAATAAATAAATAAATAAATAAGATATAAAAAAAATGTAGGAAATTAGATAATTGGGCTTGGTTTGAGCCTTGAACTAAATAGGGTATCTGCAACTTCATTAAAATATAAACTAAAAATTAAATATAAAGATAAAATAAAGCAAGTCATTTTATATATATTATGTATGAAATAAAAATTAAATATAAAGATAAAATAAAGCAAGCTATTTTATGTTATGTATGAAATGTTTAGATTAATTTTTAAGGTTGTATATTATACTAATATTGTTCCAAAAACTAAAAGCAGATTTTTTTTTTTTGCTAAAATGTGAATTTTAATATTAAAAAATAAAAAAAAAATCACACTTTGAAACAAAGGGGAATAAAACAAAGGGAAACAAAAAGAAACAAATCAATGCAACAAATAATAATAAAAAAAAGAACATAATGGAATTATAAAACAAACATATAATACTATTATCTCCTGTCGACAAAAACATATTTCTATTTATAATACTAAAGTTGGTGTGAAAAATTAAGAATAAAATTTAATTAAGAGTGATTTAAGATAAATAACAATTAACTTTGATTACAAATTGAATTGAACTTATTTATATAAGGTAAGAGTAGTAATGAATATTTAAAAGAGAATAAATGCAATAATCTAAATGAAATAAATTTACTTTTTTTACATTAAAAATTAATCAAATCAAATTAAGTATATTGATTTTTTAAAATTAAAAATGTATCCAATAAAATAAAATATATTTATTAGATGACACATGTCATTTATTCATTATTGTACACGTGTTAAAAAATAGAACATCCACATCATTTTTTTTATCAAAAGTTTTGATTTTTATATATTTATATAAGATATAAGATTTTTATTTTTATTTGTATTATTGACCAAATTACTTGTAATTTATTTGTATAAGATAAAAATATTAGATATTTAAAAGGTAATAAATGTAATTAATTTAGTTTAACTAATTATTTTTAAGTAATAAAAATATTACTATAAAAATAATAAAAATATTTTAAATAAATATAATATATTTATTAGAGAACGCATGATAATTTTTTTTAAACACATTCACATGTCAAAAATATAAATTATTCATATTGAACTTTTTTTTTTTATCAAGGGCTTTTACTTTTATATAATTATATAAGATATAAAATTAAATTTAGTCATTAGATTAATGTGAATATTTGACTTGATGCAAATTTATGCTCATCAGGGAATTGATTTGGTGCTACCAGCATCAATTGATATATAATATATTAAGTCGACTAAAAATTAAAATTAATTAAATTTAAAATTTAATTCAATTGATTTATATAATTATTTTTAAAATATAATATTTGTCAAATTTAAAATTTAAATCTTAATAGTTACAATTTTCTTTTTTTATCCGCAAGTTACAGCTTCATTTTAATGATATAAAAACAAATTTGTTTAATTTTTTTCTCTTAATTTCAGAATTTATACTTCCATAATCCATAAACATGGGCTACCTGCTACTAAACTGCAATGCTTTTCTTTATATAATGGGAGAATATTTGAACAAAGCACTTAGCTGGAATAAAAATAGGTTCATTTTCATTGCTCAATAATTGATTGCTTAAAATTTTGATAATTTGGCCAATCTTTTCACTTTTGCAAATCAAGGGATTAAAGCTAGGCAGCTAGCTAGCTACCTCATTTAGCTACAAAACCAAATGGGAAAGGAAAAAAAAAATTAAAGGTGAGAAACCTAAATATTATTGCATTGTTGTTTTACTATTTTTTTTTTCCCTTTGCTTTTTATCAAAAAATATTTGATATTTGAAGGAAAAAGTATAAAAAAGGTTATCTAATAATTTAAAATAGAATTTTGTTAACGAGTGCTCTTATAACACTATTTAAAGTTATGATGCTAGTAGGTAATTTTTTAAATTTATTAAAATTTATCAAATTAATTATCAATTACTACATGTAATATAACAATATAACTATAAAATAGTAATTTAAATAATTTTAAAAAGTAATATAACAATATGACCATAAATTTTAATAAATTTAATTAATAATCATTTGTTTTTTTTATTTTTTTTACCAAAAATTGAAAACAAAAATATCAACCGATTAAAAATTAAAAAGAAAAAGTAGGGGCAGACCAACATTCTTATTGGGTCAGGCCTAGGAGATAGATAAAAGGCCATAAGTGAGTCCATTTTAGTCAGCCCAATTAACTTCAAATCGACCAGCCCAACACTTTCCCCAAAAGTAAAAGGCTTTCGTGATTTTTATTCTTTTCAAAAACTGGAGTGACCTCCAAGCCATCTCACAGTATTTTCTTCTTCTTGTTCTTCTTCATTTAAGCTCGCTTTTGCTTAAATCAAATCAGTTTATCGTGGAATTAATTTTAATACCAAAAGCCTAAAATCTACGATGTCGGTACGTCAATTTTCTTTTCTGAATTTCTTTTTTTTTTTCCTTTTCTGAAAACCTAATTCCTCGAAGCTTAATAAATGATTATTGTTTTGGCGGATGATAATGCAGATCTTCGAGTACAATGGGAGTGCCCTAGTAGCCATGGTAGGCAAGAACTGCTTCGCCATCGCCAGCGATCGGAGACTCGGGGTTCAACTCCAAACAATCGCCACCGATTTCCAGAGGATTTCTAAAATCCACGATCGCCTCTTTCTCGGTCTCTCTGGTCTAGCCACCGATGCTCAAACCTTGTACGCCCTTTTTTACTTAATTTCTTCCCTTTCCCTTTTCTATAATTTTCTTTTAGTAATGGTAATATTTGAGCTTCTTTTTTATTTTAATTTTAATTTTTGTAGGTATCAAAGGCTTTTGTTTCGGCACAAGTTGTATCAGCTAAGAGAAGAGAGGGACATGAAACCTGAGACTTTTGCTAACCTTGTTTCTGCTCTTCTTTACGAGAAAAGGTTGATTTAAACCCTCTCCCCCCCCCCCCCCCCACTTGATTCTTTTATGGATTAGTTTTATTAATTTCTTAGATTAGACTCTTTCAATAGTTGAGCTTAGCTCTTAAGTTTAATGAAACAGACGGGAAGGTTTTGTTTTGTTTTATGCTGCCAAATTCTAGCTCTTGATTATTTCGGCATTCAGATTAATTAAAAAGGGGAATGGCATGTATAGTTCCTAATCTATAGTGAAATGTTCAATGTGATATCTAACTTTAAAAATTTTAAATGTGGTACCTAAACCATTAATTTATTGACTAATGTGGTACTCATCTCTAATGCGCTTAGCTTTAAATGATGACATGTGGCAGATAAACAACTCATGAAGTACCACCTTAGTAAAAATACTAGGACATAAATTAACTTCTTAATGATGGCAGTCGAATGAGATGGTAGGATTAGTCGATACATGGTAAAATGAGATTTGTTTTTGTTATACAGTACCCTTGAATAATACTATTTACTGTGGCTAGAAGTAAAGGTAATTTCTTTTCTATAAAAAATAAGTTCAGGACAGGAAAATTTTTCGATGTGCATTTCGAGGAAAAAGCCTTACTTATATCCTTGAAGGGAACTAACCCACTTGTCTTATGACAAAAAACTGAGCATCAAAGATATTCTTGGCCTGCCATTTTCATAATTTCATGTTTACCCTCAAAACCTAACAGATGGACTCTTCATTTCCTAATAAAGCCAAACCCTTCCTTGATGACATGTCAATCATGAGAGGAATTTGTAGGAAGCATGAGATTTGCAGTGGGAATTACACTTGAAAAGTGTGCACTTTGTTTATGTGTGTCATAGATATGTTTTATGACATGTTTTCTTTTTTCCATAGGTTCGGTCCATACTTCTGCCAACCAGTGATTGCTGGATTGGGAGATGAAGACAAGCCCTTCATCTGCACCATGGATTCCATTGGAGCCAAGTAAGTTGATTTCATTCTCTTGTTTTTGAAACCAAAAGGCATGGATTTGTCTTAGTTGCTTAGAGTATTTATATTTATTTGTACTTATAGTAGTATATACCTTACCAGGAGGCTTCTTCTTGTAAAACAAATGCATGTAAGTTTGCCTTGGTAAATATAAGCTTTGCTGCTCAAATCTCTTTGTGGAAAATGATAAATTAATTTCATTTCTTATCAAAAGCTGAAGAAAGAAGAGCTTTTCTATGTTAACAGGTTGGCTACTGACCTGTGACATATAAGAGGGAACCAGAAATTTTAACACTGTTTAGTAGAAGAAGCCACTATTATTCCAAAACCAGAAATTTTAGTATTTTTTAGTGAATAATCTGCTGTTGTGCAAACCAGTAATTTGGGCACTGTTTGATAAAAGAGTCCCACTATAGTTCCAACTCAGTCATAGACAACTTTTGACAAACATGATTCTTGACACGTGACAAACTAGGGGCTTGGGGTCTCAATCAATAGTGGAAGAAACATGATGTTAACAAAATCAAGAGTAACACCCTCCATACATTCTTTACTTCATCACCTTCCACACATTATAAACTGGAAAAAACCTTCCTCTAGCCCCCTACTCTACATAATTAATTTCCTTTTATAAAGATGTTTATTTGTTATTTTGTATGTTGTTGTTAATAGTTTTAAGAAATATAAATGTTAAAAATGTCATGCATGTTTTCTTTGGTTTTCAAGGAAATACAAAATGTATATATTCATATTGATTGCATTAAAATGAAAAATTCAAGAAGTTGGTGGTCAGTGGCTCTTTAAAATGAAATTGTTATTGGGTTTGATTTTCATAGACTACCATATGTTTAGTTGATGGCCGTTAGTCAGTTGCTCTTTAAAATGAAACGTTATTGGGTTTGATTTTCACAGACCATCATATGTTCTGTTTATGGCTGTTGCCCTATTCTCCTTTCTGACTTTTAAATTTGGAACTTCCCAATTGGAGGATGGGTGCAGCTATCCTTCCTGAAATAGCAATAACTTTACAATTAGAAGAAATATCCAAGTTTTTTAGTAGTGGTGATTTATGCTTTGTATATGGATAGCGTTTATATCACGGTGTTAGCAGTTTACTTTTGATGCCATTAAAATTTTAAGAGGATATGGGTAGCATTTATATCTGTCATTTCCTTTTCATCTCTATCTCTCTCTCTCTTTTCTGGAGATTTGTCTAATACATTTGCTTCATATTCTTTTTTTTTTATTACTAAAAGCTTCTTGAAGCAAATGCTGATACTATGTTGGTTGTTATGTTTGGTTTCTTTTAAATGCAGGGAGCTTGCAAAAGATTTTGTTGTAGCTGGCACTGCCTCTGAGTCTCTCTATGGTGCTTGCGAGTCAATGTTCAAGGAGGACATGGTTTGTCATTTTATTTATTTTCCTATGCTCAGATTGAAACACATCCACATTTGCAATAAATCCTTTTAAGAAGTGTAAAATTCTATTTTTTAATGTGCTTGTATAACCTAAAAGCTAAGACATGGTGCCCGATTTTGCAGTAGATAAGTTTACAATTTACTGGGTCATAGTTAAAGTATTGTGGTTTTTTGCTATAAATTATTAATGCCAGTAACACAATTCATACTTTACTGATTCATTGTTTTCTTCTTATTCAGGAACCTGAGGAATTGTTTGAAACAGTTTCCCAAGCCCTCCTTTCATCAGTAGATCGTGACTGCCTGAGTGGTTGGGGAGGACATGTCTATGTTGTGTAAGCATTTACAAATGTCTTTCATATATATTTTTCTTGCTAGCATTTTTTTTCCTAGGGTTATATTTGTTAAAGGTTTGCCCAAGCAAATCGGGTTGTTATTCTAACTTTGCAAACCCTTCCCCTTCTCTTATAAAGAAACTGCAGTATTTAGTTGTTTCTTGAATGATGATGTCTGGGTAGCTAAAACCTTAAAATTTGCTTAGAGTTAATTGATGCCATTTTAACGTGTTTGATATCTACATTTTGCAGCACCCCTACCGAAGTAAAGGAAAGAATCTTGAAGGGAAGGATGGATTGAGTGCAGCATGTGTTTTCAAGATTCTTCATTGCCAAACTATAGAACTTTCAGTTTATTTTCCATTGACTAGTGCTGGAATCTGATGTACTCTGGTAAATTCTGAAAAAATTGATTGACTAAGTTCTATATTATCGGCTGCATGGTGAATTTCTGGTGCACATGATGCCTTCTATTCGTTTTTCCTGTTGATGTTTCTTAGTCTGATTACATGCACGCATTATGTTGGATTATTTGGGTTGGGTTCTCTCCCAAAATTTTATTTGGATGAACATTTTTTTTCCTTTTCTCCTTATGGTAAATTTCCCTTGTGACTAGGACCGGTCACTGGACACTGATTGGTGATGGGCCTCGTGGCTTGTACTGGGACGAAGGCCTCGGTTTTCACTTCCTAGTGAAATCTCATCTTGTTAGTATATTTAAAGGACTAAAAAAAAAGGGAAATGGGTTAAAAGAAGGAAAGAGATTCTTGGTCTGAAAGACAGTTACTGTGACCGTTGAAGGCAAATGGGTTTTCTCTTCCCTCCCTCCTTTCATCCTCTGTTTCAAATTAAAACACAAATGGCATCCTTTTCTTCCCAGCAATACAAGTCAAACCTTGGGCTTCTATGTGTTACTAAGAAATAGTAACTCTCTCTCCAAAGAAACATCTTTCAAAATTTGGGATGACAGATTTTTGGTTTCTTTCTTTTCCACGTGGGATAAATTTTCCTATTCAAACTTACACCAATATGAATTTTCACTTACAAGAACTCTCAAAGCAATTTTAGATAAAAAATAATAATAATAAATTCATGTTTCATGGAAAAAAGTTCAATTATACAAAACCAAAACAAGATTCTTTTGTATACTTCAAGTTTCAAACCCCGAATCCTTCTTTCCCACAATCAAATTAATGTCAATCGCCTTTGGCTTTCCATTTTGACCTTTGATCTCAACTATGTTCTTTAACCTTAATTTTTGGAACACTATTCTGATCTTATCTGTACACTAATGCAGGATTTAATTAGAAATCAGTAGATATTGTTTGCCGTTGCCAACCAAGTCAACAGATTTTATGATGGACAATGTCATCAGTTCATTGTTCTCAGGCTTCATAGACGCCATTAACAAACTTCTTGGCTCTCCACTCGACTTTCTTGCCGGAAAGTCCTGCAGGTACAATCGTCATCTAACTTTTATTACGAGTAATGGGGATTTTGAATTTTGAACTTTGAACTTTGGATGAATCAAATTAATATTGGTTTCCCCAACTTAATTTACTTTTTCTTATTCCCATGTTTGGATGATCATGCAGTTCAGTTTGTGGACCAACATGGGATTTTATGTGTTACATAGAGAATTTTTGCGTTGCCAATCTACTGAAGTTGGTCATGGTATTGGTTCTATCCTATATTGGTAAGTTTGAAAAGCATTTATGCTAAAGTAAAATTTCATCTTAATAAATAAATAAAAAAAAAAGACGATGGCTCTAGTATTTCAATTGTTCCTTTTAATGATGTGCAGTTCTCCTATTCTTTTATCTGTTATACAAAGTGGGTATCTGCCAGTGCATTGGTCATGGTCTTTGCAGAATGGTATGGGGATGCATTTCATGCTGGTTCTCATTTTGGGAATATTTCTGCACTTTCTTGTGCTTTAAGCTTCGAAAGGTTAAGAGGATAAATCGACGGCGTAGAAGAGTAAAGGAATATCAGTTTGACACTAGTGAAGAATATGATGATGATGGTGATGATGATGATGAAAGCTTTGCATATCGCATTTCTAGACCAATTGAGATAAGCAGTAAGTCACTATCTGGTGGATGGAGAAACTACAGAGAAGTGCACCTGAGGAAGTCTTTGAGGCCTAGAAGTCATCGAATAAAAGTGGGGATTAGTAGAGATGCTGTTTATAGAAAAAACCATACTAAGCATGGACATCATCTAAACACAGTTCATGACATTAGGGTCACACATACATCAAAATTTGCACAGAAAGGTTCAAATTATTGGGGAAGCGTTCATCGTAGCAGGAGATTATTCTAAAAGCCGACAATCTTTTTCTTGTTAATCTCATTCATACTATTTTACAACAACATCGTAATGTCATATTCTTTTCTATCATAGCTTGTTATCAGATAAAATGGTTGTCAATCTTTCAAAATTTAACAAGCGTTGGCTTTTCCCTCGATGTGATCGAAATTTCTGTCATTGAATTCACTATTTATTGATTTCAAATAATTGATCGAGATAAATTGTATCTTAAATATAAAATAAAAAATTATAAATGTTAAAATTTAAAATTTTAATTTATTAAATATTATTTTTTAAAAATAAAATTATATGAACTAATAGAATTAAGTCTTGGGTTTAACAAAGACAAATTTTGACACATGATCTTTCTATCAACCGCTCCCTATAGTGGAAATTTAAAGGTAACAACTAATTAAACCATCCACTGCTCATTTTTCTTTCACACCCTACGTACTTTCTCTTCTGACATTGAAAGCCACCGCAATGCTTGACTGACTGCAGAATATATAGTTTATTTATTCCTTTTCACCCTCTGCTATTGCATTGATAAGAATAAGGTAGCTCTCATAGCTGTTCACTGGAATGCATTATAATATATATTGAGATAGTCCTTATCTTGAATAATATTTGCTCTTTCCAAGCAAGAATCAAGTTCTCTAGCATATATATGACCTTTTCCAAATTAGGACTTCTCCCAATTGTACCCTTTTTCTCTGTACTATCACAATCCCTTCAGTTTTTGGCATGTATGGCTTTTGATTTGTCAATTTTCATCAGATAATTCCATTTCAACAACCGTGGGAATTCTCTTTTTTCTCTTCTTTTTAATATTTCCTAATAGTTGTCAGAATAAGTAGCATAATAATTCTTAAGCATTTTAATTAATTGTAAGGGAAATTTGTCTCCAAAGACCATATACTTGCTGATCGTATAAGCAAGTATGAAATATGTTTATTCGATTGTATCCATATCAAGGTTGTTAGTTTCATACTAGTGATCGCGTCAGTTTTGAACTAATCCAGTAAGCCTCTATTATGATTTTTGTAGTGCTCCCTTGGTATCGGATCGTACCAGTCAATATTGAGTGTTTTGGCTTATTTCAAATTATTTTGGAGAAAAGTTATATCTATCCATCTAAAATATTGATACGATACAAAACAGATACGAAAAAAATATAAAAAAATAATAAAATTTAAAATTTTAATAAAAATCATATATAAGTTTAATAAAATAAAAATATATATATTTTATATTTTCGTATCGATACAAATTGTAACACATAATTTTCATGTAAAATACTAAATGAATATACGAATTGATAGAATTTTACATAATACAATTACAAGAATTGTTGTGTCTATGAAAAATGATATTTCGTCAGTAAACAAAATAGTATATCATTTATCTTTTTTTCTTTTGGTTTTTTTAATATTAAAAGATAATATGCATATATATATTTAAATCTAAAAGTTATTGAATCTATTATTTTTCTATTTTTTCTTAATTTTTGGATAAAAATATTTGATAATATGAAAAAAATTTTTGTTTAATTGCATTAAATTCTAGTTTGATTTCATATATTTGATTGTTGTAACTATTAAGAATGTAGAGTCCAATCCTATGCTGGCACCGCAAAGAATAGAAAGAACAAAAGCCAAAAATTTAAAGATATAAGGGAGAAGGAAGAGTTGGTTAAATAAAAGTCGATCCGTGGTTCAATTGAGTTAAAATTTTATCAGCAGGTTTATAATTCAAAGTTTTACTTTTTGAAAGGTGAAGATCGAGTTTGAAACTCTCTAGGAACAAATCTAGCATATATTTGTTGAGTCACCTATTTAGTAAAATTTCTTTAATTGTCTCTCTAGTTATTGATTAGCTCTAGTTTTAACTAAATGAGAACTTCGTATATCTATTATTTGATAGTAGAGATTTTTCTAGTGGTTTATGATTTTTTTTCTCTACATTAAAAGGTTTTTCATGTAAATTTTAATGTGCTTTATTTTTTTTGTGTTGTTGATTGTTGATTGTTATCTATTACTATGAGTTTATTGCGATATATTGCTTTTGCATTATTGTGTTTGTTGCTTTAGACCTAACAAATGATATCAAAACGAGGGTTATTTTTTAGACATCAATACAGAAGCAACTTAGAACAGAATAAATTCTATTTGAGATCATAAATGGAGATATAGGTTCCATAATAAATTTGATAGCATCAAATTATTCAATTTAAAAGCCTATGATGGAAGATCATTTATACTGCAAAGATTTGTGTGAGTCAGTATTAGGTCATTCAATTAAACCAGCAAATACGAAAGATAAAAGCTAGAAAAAATTAGATAAAAAAATGCTGGCTACAATAAGAAAATAGATTGATATCAACATGTTTCATCATGTAGTATAGGAAACAGATGTTTACACTGTTTAAAAAAATTGACAGCATTGTATGAGAGAAAAACATGTATGAATAAAATTACACTTGTTAAAAAGCTTACAACTTTACAGTATAAGGATAGATGATTGGTTACATAGCACTTAAGTGATTTTTAAGATGTATTTAATCATATGACTATTATGAAGCTTAAGATAGAAGATGAAATAAAGGCATTATTTCTTTTGAGTTCATTGCTAGACAACTAAAATACTCTAGTTATGAGTATTATTAATTCAGCTCTTAATTACAATGTGACATAAAAGATAGTAAAAGATAGTATGCTTAATGAAAAAGCAAAGTAAAAATATTTAGAACTTAGGAATCAAACTCTTTTCATAGAAAACAGGGGTAGAAATATCAACAAAGGTTAAAACTCAAAAAGCTATAGTAAATTTAAACATAAATCCAAGTCCAAAGATAAAGTAAAGTGCTTCTATTGTGGTAAAGTAGGTTATATAAAATTATACTGCAAAATCTTGAAGCAAAAATGAAAAAATAAAAAAAGGTAAAAGTTCAGATAATGATAATGTTACAACAGTGAATTCAAATAATGATTCAGTTATCTTGATTTGTTCACATGGTGATTGTAATCATATTGATGATCCTGACATTCAGTGGATAGTTGACATAGGAGCGGCATATCATTGTTTTCCTAATAGAGAGTTGTTTATAACTTACAAAGTAAAAAACTTTTGTTACACCAATATGAAAATAAGAATGTGTCATAGATTGTTGAGATTTGTAATATTATTGAATAAACTAGTACGAGTTGCATGTTGACTTTGAAGGATGTCAGAGACATTTCGGATATGAGAATAAATTTGCTTACTATTAATATCATTGATAAAGAAGGATATGAAAGTCGACAAAAGAATTAGAAGTGAAAGCTTCTCAAAGGATTTATGGTAATTACAATTGGAAAATTATGCTGCATAATATACAAAACATATATGCAATTGAATAGTAACCAGATAAATGCCATTGAGAAAGATGTTTAAGTAAACTTGTGGTATAAAAGCTGGCACCCATGAGCAAGAAAAGGTTAAAAATTTTGTTAAAACAGTTTCTCATTATCTTGACCAAAGGTATGTCTCTTAATTCATATGATCATTGTTTATTTAGCCAGAATAGTAGAGTTTTTTTTGTAAGAGTTCTCAAAAAAAGAAAATAAATTAGAATTGATTCATTCTGACGTATGTGATCCCATTAAGATTGAGCATTATGTGGTAGCAGATATTTTGTTACTTTTATTTATGATATTTTGAATAAGACTTGGGTGTATATGTTTAAAAATAAAAGTCAGATATTGTAATATTTTCAAAAATTTTATGTCATAGTGGAAAAGATAACAAAATTACCCTTGAAGTGTATTCAAATTGATAATAGTAGAGAATACACATCCAAAGACTTTGATAAATATTATTTAAAGTATAGAATCAGGCATGAGATGACAGAACCTGAAACACTACAACATAATAGTGTAGCTAAAAGGATGAACAACACCATTATGAAAAAAGTTAGATGTATGTTGAGGATGACAAAATTACCAAAGCCATTATGGGATGAAGTAATCAACACAGCTTGTTATTTGCTTAACAAATCACCATCAGTTTCTTTGGGCTTTAACATTCCAGAAAAAGTATGGATAAAGAAATATGCTTTATACTTTCACTTGAAAGTTTTCGAATCTAAAACATTTATGCATATGCCGAAAAAGCAGAGGTCAAAGCTTGATAGTAAAGCCATACAGTATATGTTTATAGGATATAGTGATGAGAAATTTGACTACAGAGTATAAGATCTAGTGAAAAAAAAGACAGTCAGAAGCAGAGATGTGTTTTTTCATAAAAAATCATAGTAGACCTTGAAAAAAAATGAGAAAACTACATGGGTTATTATTGAGTGTGATGTTTCAACAGTGATAAGCCACATATGGTAAAAATAAATAAGAAACAAAACTTGAAAATATGAATGAGTTAGCCATAGTTAGTGATGAGACAAATATAATCAATTTTAATCAAAGAGAGCAATTCTCTCTACCAGAGAGTGTTGAGCAAGGCGAGTAGTCTTCTTCACCAAAAAGTGTTGAGCTAAGAAAACTATCTTTGGCATCAGATGATGTAGAGTCTCAGCTTAAAAAAATTATCAAAGAGCACAAGCCATTCATCAAGTATCGAAGTTCAGATTTTATTTTAGTTACCAATGATGGAGAGCTAAAAAGCTTTCAAGATATACAAACTACTTTGGATAAAGAGCATTGGTTAAAAACAATGAAAGAAAAAAGAAAGTCATTGCAAAAAAAATGGTACTTATGAACTTGTTAAACTTACAAAAAGGAGAAAGCCATTAAAGAATAAATGGGTATTCAAGTTGAAAAAGAATGATGACAAACTAGTGAGGTACAAAGCTCGATTGGTGGTGAAAGATTTTTTTTAGAAACCTGATATCAATTTTGATGAGATCTTTTTCTCCAATAGTAAAGATAAGTTTTATTCAAGTGGTACTGGGATTAGCAACTAGTTTGATTTTTGAGCTTTAGCAACTTAATGTCAAGTTTGCATTCTTGCATGGTAACTTGTAAAAAGACATTTTTATGAATCAATTTAAGGGTTTTGAAGTGAAAGAGAAAGAGCACTTAGTTTGTAAACTAAAAAAAAGTTTGTATGGCTTGAAACAAGCTTTATGACAATGGTACAAAAAATTTGATTCTTTATGGTAAGTTATAGCTATAAAAAAAATGGTAACGGATCCTTGTGTGTATGTCAAAAAATTCTTTGATGATAACTTCATTATTCTTTTATTATATGTTAATGATATGTTAGTTGTGGGACAAGATATAGGTATGGCTTACAGGTTGAAAGAATAATTGTCTAAGTCCTTTGACATGACAGAATTAAGTCCAGCAAAGTAAATTTTCGGTATGGATATTATCCGGGATAGGAGAATTAGAAAGCTATGTTGTTACAAGAAAAGTATATTGAACGGATATTTAGTAGATTTAACGTGTAACATGCTAAATCAATTAGTCCACTAACCAACCATTTTTATCTGAGAAAAAATCTTATCCGATGACTAAAGAAGAGCAATTAGCTATGTCTAATATTCTTTATTTTTTTATAGTTAGTTTTTTAATGTTTCTTATAGTTTGCACATCATTTGACATTACTCATGGAGTTTGAGTAGTGAGAATATTTCTTTCTAATCCAAAAAAGATTCATTGGGAAGCAATGAAATAAATTTTCAGATATTTAAGAGGCATATAAAAAATATGCTTGAGTTATGAAGTTTCACAATCAGTTCTAAAAAAGTTTACTGATGCTAATATGACAAGTGATCTTGGTGATAAAAAATCTATTTTAGAGTATTTATTCACTTTTGTAAGAGGAACTGTGTCTTGACAGTCTAAGTTGTAGAAGTGTGTTACCTTGTCAACTACAGAAGCTGAGTATATTGTAAGAATCAAAGCAGGTAAAAAAATACTTTGGATGAAATATTTTTTTCTTAAATTTGGGTTAAATCAAAAAAAGTATGTGATGTTTTGTGATAACCAAAATACTTTATATTTAAATAAGAATATCATATACCATGTTAGAACAAAGTATATTGATGTTAGATATCACTAGTTATGTTCAGTGATTGAAGAATAACATATACAATTGAAAAAAGTTCATACTAATGAGAATGCGATAGATATGTTGACTAAAACACTTCTTAAGAAAAAGTTTAAGCTTTGTAGTAACTTAGCTGAAATGGGTTTTTTAGCCAAAGTAAATTTCAAATGAAACTGCTATGGTAATAAATCTCCTCTTAATAGGGTTGAAAGGGAAAGATTATTAGGAATATGGAGTCCAGCCCTATTCCTTTGGACCAATCAAAAGCATGCCTTTTGACTTTTGCCTTTTAATAAAAAAGAGAGCCCTACATATTAAATGAATGAGGGTTGTTTTGGCTAAAACAAAAGAAAAAAAAAAAAAAAAGAGGTGGCACCGCAAAGAATAGAAAGAACAGAAGCCAAAAAATTAGAAAAAAGGGAAGAAGGGAGAGTTGGTTGATAAAAAGTCGATCCATAGTCCAATTAAGCCACAATTTTATCACTAGGTTTATAATTTAGAGTTCTACTTTCTATACGGTGAAGATCATATTTGAAGCTCTCTAGAAATAAATTCATGGTGTATTTGTTAAGTTACCTATTTAGTGAGCTTCTCTAATTGTCTTTCTAGATGTTGATTAGCTCTAGTTTTAATTAGAAGAGAATTTTGTATATCTATTATTTGATAGTGAAGATTTTTCTGGTGGTCCGTGATTTTTTTCCTCTATGCTATAAGGTTTTTCATGTAAATTTTATTGTACTTTATTTTTTTGCATTGTTGATTGTTGATTGTTGTCTATTATTATGGGTTTATTGTGATATTTTACTTTAGCATTATTGTATTTGTTGCTTCAGACCCAACAGTAACTTGATGTTTATATATTATACACTAAACTTATTTTTTGAAATTTAAACTTTAAATGTATTTGTATTGTTGTTTTGTATTGTTAAATAATTTAAATGAGTAAATCTTAATTTTTATCTTATTAGTAATGATATTGCATATAGATCACATTATTATGAATAAGTATTTGTATACTAATAAAAAATCTCGAATCTATAAACCGAAAGAATTAGTATCAATATACATCATTCTTTCTAAAAAATGAAATGATGTCCAGTAAGATATTAAAACTCTTGATCCATAATTTCAATTGTGGTATAATTTTACATGTATATAAAGATGTGAAAAGTAGGAGAATTGCCCCAAAAATAAGGCAAATAGTTGGTATATAATTTAGTTTTATATAAATGGTAACGTAGGAGACATGTTATACTATTGCTTTGCATAAAACAAAGATGCCCTCTCTCCAAAGAAAGCTAAATTTCCGGCTACATTTGAGGCCAAGGGTGGTATCAACGCTGGTTTTGCCAAAACATTCAAAGGAGTAGGAAGAATGAAGAATATTGTCATATATAACGTATTTGGACTTCCATTGCTTCGCATGAAAGTTGCCTCTGTCTAAAGAAAGCTTTAGCGTTATCCCATCTCCTCATTTATCTATATCTCCCTATAGATGGGATCTCTTTTCACCTTACTTGAATAGATCCATTTGTATTCGATGGAAAACGAAGACGCAAAACAATCATCCAAGAGGGAGCCTTTCACCCAACTAGATCAAGTTGACTCAGATTTTGCCATGGCACTGGCATTGCAAGAACAAGAAAGGGCGTTTTCAATGCTCGAAACCATTGAAAGTGATGATAATAGCGAGTCATCCTATGAAAGCAACAACAACGACTATGAATATTTCGAAGGCCTCGAAGCTGGAGGTGACCTAGAGTTCGTTGAGGAACAAGATAGCAATGATGATGAAGATATGGAGGATGAAGAAGATGAGATTGATCCAGACGATTTATCTTACGAAGAGTTGATTGCTCTAGGAGAGATTATAGGAGTAGAAAAGAGAGGGCTATCTCAGGATGAAATTTCTTCGTGCTTGATTCCATGTAAGTTCCAATCTGTTGAGTGCAAAACCGGGATTGATCGATGTGTTATTTGTCAAGTGGAATATGAAGAAGAGGAAGCTCTAGTTGTTCTTCCTAATTGTGAACACCGGTATCACTCAGAGTGCATAACCAAGTGGCTTCAAATTAACAAGATTTGCCCCATTTGCAGCTCCGAAATTTCATCATCCAAGAGTGATAGGAATTTTTAGATCTTTTTATTATCTGGATTGGTACTGTAAATTCCAATGATTCAAGCTCAATTGTACAATTGCAATTCATTGAAAATAAAATGGAGAACATTTATATTTAGGGGAGTTATTAAAGATCTAGAACTGGTAGAAATTGGAACATACTACATGGTTCAAAGACCAATAATTTATATGATTTAAGATTCATTTCTCCTTCATCCTCTAATCTAACCAAGAATCTTTACCATCTCATTCAATATTCTCCAAATACGTGATTGACTGATAGGCATCCACTTAATTCATTATTTTTTACTTAATAATATTTTTTTCTGCTTACATTTTAAGCATTACCTCTCCAAATAGAGCTTAACCAAAAGAAACTCGACCCGAATTGCATTCCTTAAAGCTTGCAGACGTGCATTCTAACCCGAATCAAAAGAAGACCACAATTTATTCAATGCAATTAGACCTCATTAATTATTATAGCCCAATATTCTAGTAACTACATGAAAAAATAACAATATTTAGTAAAAGCATTCCTGACTAAAGCTACTTTTATAGATTTTTTTTTTATCATTATAAGCTAGATGAATCATCCGTAAATCAATTAACTCTTAAGCCATCAGGATCAAGATGAACTTGTTTCTGTGGTAATTACTTTTTATTTGTTGTATTAAAGAAGACAAGGTTGCAAGAATGGTGCTACACAATTATTGCAAGAATGAGAAAATCTCAATTGTTTTACACTTGTATCTAAAATGGATATGGTACTATTTTCTTTTTCTCATATCACTTTTTTTTTTATGAAAATGGAAAACAAATTCAGTTTGTTGTGCATTAAACCTTGTGCAAATAACCTATTGACTTATGAAATCCACATTTCATGTGATTAACAAATTAAACATAAACTTCATGCGAAATGAAAGAAAATTAAATCTAATGCCTAATAGTTACTAAAAAAACCAACCATATATGTCACTCAAATTACACATTCTTATTGCGACTTCAAATACAAATCATTCATTCTCTTAAATTGTCATAATCATCTTAATAAAAATTTTTGACAATATAACCAGGGATGGATCTCAAATGGGAGCAGTAGAGGCAATTGCCCCCACTGAGATTCTAACATCCATTAGAAATTATTATAAAAGTTCTTAAAATATTTTAATTCTTTTATAATTTACCCCCACTAAAAATGAAAAAATATATATATGAGACTTTTATAAATGTTTGAAAGAACAAAATTATAATTGTAATATAAATTACTTATTTTAAAAAAAATAATAGGGTCACATGTATAAATATAAATAAAAGAAACATTTTATAAATAATTTATTATTCAAGGACCATCATTTCATTTAAAAAACAATAAAAATCAAATAAAAAGTTATCTTCTTTCTACTCCATCTATAATTTTTCCCTTCGTCCAAACTTATAAAAATTACAGTAAATAAAGAATAAAAGTAGAGAAATAACAAGAAGACAAAGAAAAGCCAATAAACCAAAGAAACAAATTAAGGAGTGAACATTTTTTTTCTTCCATCAATATATTTAAGTAATTACTTTTTATTTTTGGATTTTTTCTTTGTACTTATTATCATTTGTTTATGTGATAGAATATTTGTTTACTATTTAAATTTTTTTGTATTGGCAAAATAATTTGATTTGGGGCTTAATTTATGATTAATTTATATTTATATTTATATTATAAGTGAATCGAGATCAAAAAATGTTTTACTTTCTTAAGAACATTAATGAAATAATTTAATTTTTATGAAATTATTTTTTATATATAAAATTATATTATTTAATTAAAATTATATGCATATTGATTTTGTTCGCATAATTTCATTTCAATATCTAATATAAACTATAACATTATCTTCTTATTTCTTAGAAATTATATAAACTAAATTATCTAATTTAACTAACTGTGAAAAAATATTTTATTAAGAGAAAGTCAATTTTGAAAGAATTATTCAAAATCAATAATAGTGACACACAATATTTTATAAGACAAGTTCATGTTTAATTAGATTTAGATAATTTTCATCAGATCTAAAGTTATGAAAAAAGATTTTAGACTATCATCCTAATGAAAGAGATAATATTTAAAATTTTTATTTTCACACAAAAAAACCCATAAAAAAATAATTAGAATGTGTTATCTTTGTGTATAAACAAAATAATTTTTTATACATTTGAGTTCATTTATATTTTTTATATTTTTATATTTGATATTATCTATATTAATTGCCTCCACTTAATATAAATCACGAATATGAATATAAGTCCAATTTTACTATTTTTGTGGGATTATATATATCGAAAATATTAAAGCATATGAATTTGTATAACCCAAAAATTATCCAATAGAGGTAATGGTTGGACGCTCTCACTCCATCATTGTAAGTATCAATCCACTTTCAATTTATATATCTTTTTTTTCTATCATTTCATAAATTGCACTCCGTCTATTTGAACTTGAAACTTCTACTATCTCTTTTTCACACAACTTATGGTGCGTTTGAATACAAATAAAGCCACAGCACGTCAGATTGGAGCAATTATTTGCCCAATCGTACTGTGGCAATCTGTTTGGATGCGCCATGAGATTGGGTCTCCATCAAGCTTAAACCTTTTTTTTTTTGGACTCTCCCACCGCACCGCCTCCTTTCAATTATGCCTTTTTTTTTTTGGGTTATAATGCAAAGATAAAAATATCTCTTCTACTTAATCTTCCTTTTTATTTTTAAAATTTTTATTTTGATTCGTATATTAACTAAACAATAGATAATTACATAAATAAAAAAAGGAAAAAATATTTTTTGATATATCACTAGCATTTTTTTGTTAATTTTAAGTTCTTTATTACTAATAAAAATATTACTTGACATAAAAATAATTTTCAATTATTTAAAAATTTTCAAATATAAGTAATCAAAGCAATAATGTTTTAATATTATAAACAAAAAATTACAATCACATAATTAAAATTCATAAATACTAGGAAAAAAATTTCAAATATCCACACTTCACTAAGATTCATTTTTGCAATTAAACATTGTAAACTAATATAAAATATAAGAATGAACATATTGATTTTACGATTCAATTCAACAGTCCAATTCTTCAATTCAAGATTAGTAAATATGTATTTAAGAATGCAAATCACTGTAAGAGTATACAGTATCAATCCTAAAAATTGTGAATCATCAACGATCCATTAAGTCACAAGATCACTCTAAAATCTATCTAAATCTATCAATATGAAGTGGTCTACGACTGACCCTAAACCATTGCTGACCTCTAATCTTATCATTATAATATTTAATTTTTATTTTATCTTGATTTTCCATCCCATCAAATCCTCTAATGCGTTTGTGTAAAATATGCAGCCTTAGCAAACAAATATTACGCCGGCGTACTTTATTCTTGGATGCTGACTATACACACCACCATAAACGCTTGCGACTCGAGTGGGGGATTCAATTTATTGTAGCATTGAAATTTCAAAATTATTATTACAAAAACCAAAACCACAAAAAAAAAAAAAAAAACAAAAATTGAAAACATAAGATAAACGATTGAGGATTCGAGATGCTTTCATGTCATCGAAAAAGTAAGCATACGGCAATTATTAAATTACTACGAATGCAGGGCTGCTTTTAACTTTGCTTCAATCCGAAGAAAACAAAGTTAAAAAGAAACAAAGCCTAACAGACACACGAAAACGACAGAAAAAAAACCAAGAAAGTTGCCTCTTTAACAACGTTTGAAGATCAAAATTCTATGGTTTTGAATAAAAAACAATTTTTTCTGCGCCGCCACAAGATTGCGATAAACATATTAATAATCTTTTATAAAATAATGGATGTCTAGATCTTGCATGTGGGGCAAAGACTTTTTCACAAATGAAAAAAATATATTTATAAAATATTATATTTTCTTAGATAAATTTTTTAATACAGTTAAGGGATGTCTCCCAATTAATTTTATTTGGATATTTTTAAGTGATTTTGCTATACAATGCTCTTCAGTCTTCATAAATATCGAGCAGATCAACATTAGTTAATAAAAAATATGTATCCCTAAATCTCTTTATAAATCAGAAAGTTTTAGATAAATTTTTTAGTTTTGTTAATGAGTGTTTTACAAACATTTTAATTATTGCATTTAAAATAAAAAATAATTTATAAATAATATCACAAATAATCTTTAAAAATATTTTAAAGACACTTTATAGAAAAATCTCTTTTTTTTTTTTAATGAATTGAGATAAAAATACAAAAAAATTAGACCGGCACATAAAAAATGGTGATAGCAACAATTGGGGGAGGTTTTGGTGTGGAGTTGAGATACATTGAACTTTGTCAGGAGTGAAAAATTTAGTACCACATGCCGACATATTCGTTTGTTGTGGGCGCCGCCATCAAAGCACAGAACAGCACAGCCGAAATTGTCTCCGTTGCTACCGCGTGTGTTTGTCTTTTAATTCTTACTCGTTAATCTTTGTGCACGTTGCCCACAAGAACAAAATTAAAATCCAAATATGTGCTAGTTTTTCTCTTTTTTTTTTTTCTTTTTTGGTTTCATTTTGATATACTGAATCACTCAGATCTGAGTGTGTATAAATAGGCAAGCGATGCAAATTTTAATTAATATCAATGTTGGAAGAGAAAAGTTTAGACTTCGTCTGTTAAATGTTTTTATTTTTTTGTAAAAATATAAAATTTGAATATAAAACTTGTAAATTGGAGACTTAACCAAGTAGTAAGGGAGAGTGGAGTTTTAAGTACTATAATTTCTTGCAAAATTTGACTCTAAATATTTGGTACAACCATTTATACTCTTTTATATAAAAATATTCCGTAATAGTAAAAACACAGAAGTTGATCATAAGCCACTATTTGAAATTGGAGTTGAATCATCACATCTTCAAAAACATTGTAATTTTGGTGATAATTAAAAGCAATAAATTATGCAAAAAAAAAAAAAGAAAAAATGTAAAAGGATTAAAATATTGGAAAGTTTTTCTTACCCATTGTGAACTGATTAATTGAAAAACTTTAGCATATTCTCAAACTATGGACCAATTGTTGAAACCATTTTTGACAAATTGGCGGCTTAGAAATTTAGAGAAATTCCTAGTCAAAACAATTGAAAAATAACAATACTAAAAACGGGTTCATTTCATCTGGACAAGATGACAAAATGCTTTGATCTTCTTTTCAAGCAAAAATAAAATAATTTCATAGAAGAATATTAAAAAATAGAAATAAATTAAAAGTCAAGCCAACCCACTTGTCTTATTGATCAAAAAGTTGAGATTAGATGATTTATGAGCAAAATTCTTGCTTTCAGACCTGATTAAAGTTATTATTCTTTACCTTAATTTATAAATTATGATTATGCCCTACTAATTAAAATTCTTAGAAAATTGACAAAGTATACGCCTTCAACTCCAAAAAAGAAAAATAATTAGTCTTAAGTTGTTTCACATCAAAAATTGATATGGTGCCAAAGGGGATTGACTTAGCGGTTAAGTTCGTTTGCCTCGTTATGAGACAGATTCAATTGGACACTTTAGCTATTTTTTTTTTCAAATATAGTCAATGAAATTTTTTTTATATGCATATCTTATCTTGACAGAAAAAAAGCTAATATAGATGAGAGCTTGTTAATTTGTCCAATTGAGCATGGTCCCATGCAACTATAGCTAGGAGGCATCTTATGCCTTAAGAAATTTTAGTTGGTTTCGCCAAGTTCAAAAATGAAAGCCACCACTCTAAAACTACTTTTGTGTAGCATCTCTACCTAACCCAATTTCGTTTTTACTTTTTGTTTTGTTAATAAAGTCACGTTAGAGATAAAAATAATAATTTTGATGTGTGAAAAAAGAAAAGGAAACTGAAGAGCGCATATGACAAGAGTTTTATATATTTTAGAGAAATTTTACTGTTTCATTTTTTTTTACTCTTTGATTACTCAAATGATTTTGGATAACAATTAACGATTTTGTGAGTGTTTATTTTATGTAAATAATTAAAACTGTCAAACTTCTTTTTATTTTCTTTTTTGTAATTTACCAAACATACAAAAAATATAAAATCACTTCATCTTTCAAAATATGAGAAGATATATTATATTTCTTGAAAGTCATGCATTTAAGATTAATATTAATAAATAGACTTAATCCCTTTAAATATAGAATATTCTTCCACTCAATTAAGAAGAAATTAAAGGAGGAGAAAGAAAGAATTTAAAAGCATGGAAGTCCTAAAGTTAAAGGAATTTGTTAATGAAATTTGGATTTAAATTTATTCGATTAAATTTGATTAATATATAAAAATAAATATAATTTTTATATTTGATAAAATTTTGATTATTTATATTCGAATTCGAAATATTTTATCAATTAAAATAATTAAAATATATTAAAATATAAAATTTTGATTAAGCTTATAAATAATTTGAGTTAGATATAAAAATATTTAAATTCGATTCGATTAATAAATTAAATTATTTGAATTCAAATTTAATTTAATAATAATCGAATCAAATTTAAATTTTATTTAAATTAAATTTAAATAATTTATGAATATTAATGTATTATTTATATATCTAATAGGAACAACACATAGGACATAGCCCTGAACTTCTAGATTCAACGTTGTCCTCTTTGGCCAATAAAAAAAAAAAAAGGGAAGCTCCAACGAAAAGCAAGGAATTTTCCGTTGTTTGTGTTCAATGGTCCTATATTCAAATGTTTTTGTGCGAATTTAGTTTAATCATATATTTAATTCATTTAGTTATATTTTAATTGTTAATTAATGGAAAAAACTTATATATATATATATAAATAAAATATTTGATTATATTTTTTTATTTATAATTTTATATAAAAAAAACTTGATTTAACTGTTGTTACTTTTTTTTATTTTTTTATTCATGAAAATTATTTCATTCACTATCACTTTAAAATTTTTAAATTTTATAAATAAAATTCAATAAATAAAATTAATAAAAACAATAAACTTTAGATTCAAAAGATATATAAAATTCAAATATTAGACCTTAATCATTTTCAAACTAAAGTCATTGAAAAGGCTCTCGAGATATATATAAGAAAACATTCAACAGCATCATTAATTAAATTAAATTAAATTGATTTACATGAAATATTTTAATTTTATTAATTTTTTTCAAAAATCAAGAAATTCAAAATAAAGTAACAAAATTCAAAATAAAATTGAAGTCCAATGAAAGTTATTTTTATTTTTATTCACCTTTTCCCATCTTCTCACGACGTTCTTTTATGGTAAAATAATAAAGAAACTTTAATGTACAATGAATAAATGAAAAAGTATATACACATGCAACTGAAAAAAAAAAAGTAAAAGAAATATATATAAAAACAAAGGAATATGCCGAAACTTTACTTTTTTGGAGAGCACTGAGATCTACCTTCTGAAAAAAATAATAATAATAATAATAAAAAGATAGGCAAACTGATTTATCGCAACATATTTGTATTTTTTAAATCTTGTATTTAATAATATGATTTTGGTTTAGACAAAAATATCATATGGTAGATAAAAATTTAATGCAATTCTGGTAACTATAAAGTTAGTTGAGGCTCGTGTTGTGGTGTCTGATAGAGCTCATCCATAACAATAAAGAAAGAATAAAAAATTGTAACACCATTAGACATTAAGATAATCAAGTACAAAAAACAATGAATCTAAATCAAACAGTGAGCACTAAGTGATTAATCGAAATCAATAAAATGATATTTATTCAATTTATTGGATTTTAATATTAATTGATTAAAAAATATTTATTTGATTAATTTGTTCTATTATCGATATTCAAAATAGATAATTAAATAAATCAAATTAATCGATCTTACTAATTTATTTATAATACAATTTTATGTATAACAAATAAAACATAATTTATATAATATTTTCTAATTATATAATATAAAATATCATTTATAAATAATATAAATATAAAATAATTTTTATATAATAATAATATATTTTTTGAATAATTAACCGATCTGATATAAGATTATTTCAGTTATTTCAATTAATTACTTTTAATTAATTTGATTTGATATTTTGATTGGATAGATTATTTTTAAAAAAAATCAGTTAATTTAATTTTTGAAATTTAAAAACCGAACCATCAGTCTGACCAAATGCTCTCATATACTTACCACTTAGCGTTGTTGGTGTGCTCTACATTTGTCCTTTTTACCAAATTGATCGCTAGTTTATCAACCCACCAATACCAACCTGCCATCTCACACGACAAAAGGACATTCACGACACCACTTAGCGTTGTTGGTTGTGTTGTCCTTTTTACTAAATTGATCGCTACTTTATCAACCCACCAATACCAACCTGCCATCTCACACGACAAAAGGACATTCAGACGCCAGGTGTCTAATTAGTGTCTTCAAAGTCAAGGTCACCTTTCTGTCGTGCCTGACGTGGGGACCGATCATCTAGCTATCCGGAAAGTTAGCCACCCGGTCCCAAGCAACTGACGAGACGGTGCTGACTACCATGGCGTGTTATATTTCTATTGGTCCGTCGCAAGGATTTAGCATCTTCGACTGTGACACAGAATTGAGTTTTCTTGCAACGGCCACCGAAAGTAAAGGTGATATAGCCACGTCGAAAAACCACTAACTCCACGATTGTAAGCAATTTATTTATTTAGTAATTTGGCAGAAGAGAGATTGTTTTATTATAAGAGCGTGGAAAAGTTGAGAAATAGGGTGGTTTCAGCGTTTGCCTAGCAACTTCGTTTATCCTTATCCAGGTAAACCGTTGACACGTCAAAGTTTGAAATGATGTCCTAAAGTTTTGCATTTTGGGTCTCCCCTTTATCTCCGTTTTCTCGTGGGGAGTTTAGTCCTTCGTCTACAAGCACGCTGAGCCACTGCCAGCTCACACCTCTTAGTTTTTTTTTGGCCCTTTCCCCGTCATTCAGTGATTGGAAATTTTGCCAACTAGTATTTACAGTTAGGGACGAGAAAAAAAATAGAAAAAAATGAAAAAATTATTTTTATTGTTTTTTTATGAAACTTAAAAAATAATAAAAAATCAAAACCAATCTAAATAAAATTATTAATTTAAGTGAAATAATTTGTTTCACGTTTAGAATGATTAAATTTGAAAAGAAAAAATAATGTAAATCTATCCATCTTTATTTCCCTCCTATTTCTCTATAACCACACAAAGAAAAGAATAATACTAATAATTAAATACTTTTAATTGGAGTTTATAGGCACCTATTAATCGGATAAAATTAATTATATTAATTTTTTTTGTTTCTTTTGCATTTAAGAATACCAAATGATGTATTAATTACTCTTCTTTTTTTGTTTATGGTCTTTTTTTTTTTTTACTACAATAAGAATATATACTATAAATTGCTGATTTTAGATTAGTCGAACTCAAGTTGTGTTGTTAAAGAAACCACCTAAATCAAGCTGGTGACCTGGTTGTTCAACCTTTTCATTAAGTATTTAGCTAAACAACTTTGTTGTCATGTTAATTAGGAATGATCTCCAAGTCAACATTAAATAATGCTTTTTATTACAGATGCAAAGTTTCACGTGTTGTAAGGATAAACATGATTCATGCTGCTCCTGTTCACATGTCATTCTACTTTAAATACATGCATCCACTTTTATCCTTTTTTTTTTTTTTTTTGAAGACTTTACTACATTATATTAATATATAATGAGAAAGTTATTCATTATTTAGTTTTTAAATAATCCTAATTTTAATTAAAATTATTAGAGATATTTAGTGATCTAAAAGGTATCGTAATCTTTTTACTTATTAGAAGCCTTTAGCAAACAATTAAGGATAATCCCGATATTTATGTCAAGTCGATCTAACACCTTCAATGCCATATTAGTTCGACATTGTCTTTATTGTCCTATAATGATCTTTCATTGCTTATCTATAAATATAAAATTCCATACAAACATTGAGACAAGTCCAATCTCCCCTTATTCCTCCTTATTATTTTCCTTTCGACCTTATCTATTTTAACTTGTGCGTCAAAATGCAAACGCAAGGAACACTTCCTGCCTTTGCCTCAACTGTCCTTATCTTCTGTTTTTTTAAAAATACCTTAAAGTCTGAGCTCAGCATAGACATTTGGCTAGGTAAGAAACCTTTCCATCCATTAGCAGAGCACGAGATAACATCACTAAGAAAAAGAACCTTAGAGGAAGGAAAGATAGCCATCATGGCTGAAACAGAAACGTATAATAGTCAACACTTAGAACGACCTCCCCACCAAAGACAAACCTGACCATGGAACAATTCTAGGCCTTGATTGAATAAATCCAGACCCTTAAATAGATGTTGCAAATCATAACCACCACAAGTTTCAAAAATGCCCTACTTAATCACCCCTAGCTGAGGAGCGGCAATAAAACAACCAAGTTATGCAGAGCTAGAAGCCTCTTTGACATCCAAAGTAAATGAGCATAACACTCCAATCCACCATTACCCCAGCCATAAACCAACACATGCCATAACTTAAAAATCTAAAACAGATGAACCCTGAACCATAACCAAATAAGGACTGAGAAGCTCGGACGCAAGCCATGGAGAAAAAACTAAAAACAAAATTAGTGGCATTCATGGACGAGCTCAAGTTCCTAAAGATCTCACCTTTATCAAAGAAATTGATAGAGCCATACCTCAAAAAAGATTTAAAATGTCGACTTTGAAAATCTACGATGGTATTTCTAACCCCTTCAATCACTTGAAACTTTATAAGATTAACATGATGATGTAGGCATAAATGAAGCTTTAATGTGTAAAGGCCTAACTACCACTCTGAAGGGTGCAACTCGATCCTAGTACAACAACATGGAATCAAGGTCAATTACAACATTCAAAGAACTCAGTCACTTTTTTTTATATAGATTTGTGAGTAGTTAAAAAATGAAAAAGATAAATCTGAGTTTGATGTCGATCCACCAAGGTCGTAATGAATCTTTGAAGAGCTATGTCACGCGTTTCAATGTGAAAGCTCTACAACTTAAAGACCTAAAGTAAATAGTTGTTGTAGCTACCTTAACGAGTGGACTCAATGATAAAGAGTACCACCTAAAGTTAACATTGCTACTAAAACCACCTAAAACTCTAGTCGATGTCCTACTGATGGCTGAAAAATATATAAATATCAAAGTTATAATGAAAAATAACTAAAGTGAGAGAGGCTCATCCTTTTTCCTAAATGGTTGAGGAGAGATAAGCTCATGCCCTCTCATCGATCATAAGAAAAGCAAAGATTTCTATAATCTTCCCTAAAAAAAGAGACAACATAGGGCTAGAAACCTTAGTGGAAAAAGGAACTACATTGCACTGAATACCTCTCGATAGAAAATTTTGATGCCAATTGAAAAAATCCAAACTTCATATGGCTAAAGCTATTGAGATAGAACACAATGAGAGATCTGACCAAAAAAATACTTTTCATAGAGACATAGGTCATAATATTGAAGATTGCATCTACCTGAAAGATGAGATCAAAGCTCTAATAAGGAAAAAATAGTTGAGGAGATTTGTAAAACAGTAAAAACACAGCCAACCTTGAACAGACTATAGATAAAACCGAAAAGAGTCCACCCATGGTAGAAAAAGAAGGCCAAAAAATGGAAAAATAAAAGTCTAATGAGACAAGCTAATTTAAGAAGAGGTCTGAACTAATAATAATAGGTCGATCGTATGGATTATTAATGTGATCATCAAAGATAGCTCTACCTCGATTAAAAAAATGTTCAATCCAGGCATGGTCATGACTGTAGGCACCTCAGCAAAGAGAAAAAAAGATTAAAAGGATAAACTGATCTCATTCATTTTAAAAGAGTTAAAAAATCTAACACTCATATAATGATGCCATAGTAATCATGATTGTAGATACAGCTATGTAGTCAAGAAAATCATGTTCAATAGTGAAAGCTTGACCAACGTCATGTACTATGGCACTATGAAAAAGATGAAAATTGGTTAAGATCAGTTATAGATGATCACCACAACATTAGTAAGATTTAGGAATAAATAGGTACTGATGAAAGAAACCATTAAGCCATTGATTTCATTAAGGATAAAATCGAAGACCATCACTTTAATCATAAAATTTATGGTTGTCGTTGTCCCATCAGCTTATAATATGATATTGGGCCAACTTAACCAATCTATTATGTGACTTATAGGCTCAACGCTCTATCTAAAAGTAAAATTTTTAACACCCAATGAGGTTAGAGAGGTCATTGGAGACCAGTTTATGACACAACAGTATTATGTCACAACAATGAAAGAAAATACTGGGAAGCAAATTGAGGGTTCAATAGAAAATAAAAGCACTAAGGAAGGGCATACAACGAAAGTAGACAAAAAGTAAAAAGTCATAAGTAAGAACATAGAACGTAAAACTGATCTGACAAAAAAGTGCTATTAAGCCACTTTGAACTCTTAACTTCTAACCAAAAAAAATATTTTATTTTATTTTTAAAATTTTTTTAGGTAATACTGAAGATGATTGAGCTCTTAAGTTGGCGTGAATAACTAAATATCATTTAGATCGATCTAATATACTTATCAAAATATAGTATGAAATGAAAAATACATACCAATTTCACTATTTATATAGTTAGCAAGTCATCAACAACATACTAATTATCATGTCAAGATCTATTTTTAAAAGAAATGATCCCGACCTAACCGAACAAAAAGAGATAATTGATCAAAGATTGGACTCGAATGAAAACCAACCTAAGCCTATTATGGTTCTTGTAGTAATTCCATTTTTGGATAGCATCAATGAAAAACATATGTAGATTGAAACCAAACTTCAACATAAGGATCAGTTAATTCAACTTCTGAGAAATAATGCTGACTTATTCGTTGGATAACATCCGATATGCCTAGAATTGATACTAAAGTAATGATCCATAAGCTGCATATTAATCTCGAGGTAATGCATATTAATCTCGAGGTAAAATTAATTCGACAAAAGATAAGAACCTTTACCTCAAAAAGATAAAAGGTCATCAAGTAAGAGGTCGACAAATTACTATAAACATGTTTTATCAGAGAAGTTTACTACTTTGAATGGATAGCCAATGTAGTCATGGTAAAAAAGCATAGTGAAAAATAAATGATATGCATTGATTTTACCAACCTAAAGAAAGTATGCCTAAAAAATTACTTTTCTCTCCCTAGCATAGATCAGCTAATGGATGATAGTGACAAGCATGACCTCTTCAGCTTTATAGATGCCTATTTTGATTATAATCAAATCAAAATGCTAAAGGATAGTAAGGAAAAGATAATCTTTATTATCGAAAAAGACCTTTACTGTTACAAAGTAATGCCTTTCAGATTAAAAAATATAGTGATGACTTATTAAAGGCTGGTAAATAAGGTGTTTAAAAACCAAATTAATCATAACTTGAAAGCATATATAAACGACATGATAGTCAAAAATAAAATCTTGATTGAGCATTTAAAAGACCTTAGAAAGACTTTTAACACCTTAAAAAAGTATAATATTAGGCTTAACCTGAACAAATGTGCCTTCGGGGTCACGTCGAGTAAGTCTCTCAATTACATGATCAATAAAAAAAAGGTAGAGGTGAATCCAAAAAAGGATCAAGCAATTTAAAACATGAAGCCACTGACCTTCGTAAAATAAGTATAAAGGTTAATTGACAAAATAGCCACCTTGGGTCGATTTATATTTAAGTCGATAGAACGATGTCTATCATTTTTTAAAATTTTAAAAAATGTCTCTAACTTCATATGGATCCCTTATTGTCAAAAAGCCTTTAAAAAACTTAAAGAGTTCTTATCCTTTTTGAGAAAATCTTGTACTTATACTTAGCCACCATGAACTAAGCCATTAATTCGATTTTGGTCCAAGAAGAAAAAGGGAAGCAAATATCGATGTATTTTATGAGTAAACTATTAACAGGGCAAAAAATTAATTACAGTGGTATATCAAAATTAACTTACATGGTTGTCACTTTGGCTATAAAACTCAGGCCATATTTCTAAGCCCATATGATCTATGTATTGACCAACCAACCATTTTGACAAGACTTACAAAAATTATAAATGTTAGGGAGGTTAATCAAATAGACAATAGAGCTCAGCGAATTCAACTTACATATCCTACCTAAATTGGCCTTGAAATCTTAGGTGCTAGCAAACTTCGTTGTTAAGTTCACCTTGGTATGTATTAAATATGACCCAAGAAAAAAAAACCCCAGACAAAAAAAATTAGAAGCTTTATGTTGATGAGTCAGCCATAAATCACAACAGTGGAGTCGACTTTATTTTAATAGCCTAAAAAGACTACAATATCCATATGCCTTAAGATTTAAGTTCATAGGATCTAATAATGAAGTAGAATATAAGGCATTGATAGCTAGTTTAAAGTTAGCAACCGAGTTGAATGTTCAACATATAACCACATATAACAACTTTCAACTAATAGTTGGCCAAATAAATATGGAGTTCGAAACTTGAGAAGTCAAAATTCAAAAATATCTAGATAAAACATTGGCCTTAGTGGTTGGCTTCAATAATACCAAGGTAGGGAAAATACCAAGGTCAAAAAATTTGGTGGTGGACTCCTTGTTTAAGTTAGCTTTATGAATAACAACTGAAAACTCGAACTAAGTCTTAGTAGAAAAACTTACATAAAAAAGCACTAAAAATAATCTTGTAGGACAGATTACAAAAAAAAAAATGGATGACATCGATTAAGGTATATCTAACCATGGAAACACTACTCAAAGATAGGATTCGAGTTAAAGCATTAATAAATAAGGCTCATCGATACACAATGATCAAAGAAAAATTATACAGAAGGTCTTTTAGCATGCCTCATCTAAGATGCATTGGTGAGGAAAAGGTAGACTACATCTTACGAGAAATTCATGAAAAAATATGTGGTAACCACCTCAGACCTTAGCCATTAGCCTACGAAATGCTTAGACAAGCCTATTACAGACCCACCATCAGAAGGGATGCAACTAAGCTAATCAAAAAATATGATAAATGTTAAAGGTTTACTCACATACAATATCTCTCATCAATCAAGCTTACCCTTATTATTAACCCATGGCTCTTCATTCAATGGGAAATGGATGTCCAATGATCATTCACCCTAGCCATAGTTCAAAGAAAATTTGTCTTAGTGGTAGTGGATTACTTTACGAAATGACTTGAAACCAAGTTCTTGGCCACTACACAAAAGCCCAAGTCAAGAAATTTGTATGAAAGAATATAGTCTATAGATTCGGCTTACCTTAGTTCATAATAACGGATAATGGAAAATAATTCAAAAACTCAAAGTTTGAGAAGTAGTGCTTAAACCTTCATATTGACTTGAAATTCACATCGATCGCCCACTCTCAGTCTAATGAATAAGCCAAAATAACGAACAAGATAATATTGAAAGCCTTGAAGAAGTTATTGGATGCAACAAATAGGAAGTGGGCTAATAAACTACTAGGAATGCTATAAGCTCTAAGGACGATCACAAATGTACTAACGGATGAAACCTCGTTTCACCTAGTATTTGGAATAGAGGCTGTGTTACCTGTTAAGATCAATCTTTCAGGTTTAAAAATAGAATTAAGGTAAAAAAAAATGAAAAAGCACTAAAGGTCGACCTAGACCTTATTAAAGAGTAGAGAGACATAGCCCTGACATGGATAGCAACTTATCAGCAAAAGGTATCTAACTATTATAACAAAAAGATTTAACATAAACACATCAAAAAATACGATCTGGTGCTTAAAAAAGTTAAAGCTTCAGGAGTAGATGATTGAGGTGGCAAGTTAGCCCTAGCCTAGAAAGAACCATATGTAGTTAAAAAGATTGTTTGTGACGCGACTTATAAACTATAAGATATGAATGGCAATGTCATCCCAAGGATATAGAATGTGAATAACTTGAAAGTTTATTATCAATAGCTCAAACTAAGTCTAGCTCACACTTGTATTTTGTACTCAAATGTATAAATCAAATTATGATTACACTAAGCTCATTGTCAGATCAACCTAACAAGATCCAACCTAAAACTTGGGTGGATTGTCAAGTTAATTTAATTTGAGGTACTCTTAAGCTAAGCGATTGAGTAAATCTTCAACCCGTTTTACCAAGCTTAAAGTGTGAACTTGATTAACCAAGTAAATTCGTAAAGTTCATATTATCATGATTAATCAAGCTTAAAGTGGATGTGAATAAAGAAAAAACAAAAATGCAAATGAATTGAAATTTGAGCTAAGCTAAACAAAATCTACATTTCATTTCTCATTGATCAGTACAAAGTTCTCGATAAAAAATTCCTATCTGAGATCACCATAAAAATCGACCTCATACATTAACAATTCTAAAATAAAAAATTTTACAAAAGTTATAAAAGTTAAAAAGAAAAATAATCATGTATCAATGACATCAGCAACAGCAGTAATGGTAACCTCATTAGTAAAAATAGTAGTAATGACCTCAGCCTCTTCAACTTCTTCCCTCTCGTACTTAGTCCCTAGAGTTACCTCAAGCTCAACATCCATGACCTCATCATCATCTTCCTTTTTTCTCGACCCAATGTGAAAGTGGCATCGATCTGATATTGTTGATTTCAATATAACAAAGATGTCGAGCTCATTTATTATCTCTTACGTCTCAACCTCAACAGCAACCCTTATATCTGACTCACCATCTTTATTTATTTTTTATTTTTTAAAGCAAAAAAAAATAGCTTTCAATTTATTGAGTTTAAGAAATAGATAAATATTTTTTAATTGGACCAAGCTATTATGTAGTATCAGCTATTATCACGGGGGTACTTTTTAAAGGAAAAAAATTCTCAAAATAAAAGCAGAGTGAAAAGAATGTTTAGATGTTAACAAAGACTAATGAAACCTACTAGGTACAATATAAAGTTAGAGTGAGCTGAATGATAGTAAAATCATAAGAATTAAAAATAAAAACAAATAAAGAATAAAGTGGGAACCTCAAATCGATCACAAAGGGATCCTAATATACATATAACATATGTGGTTATAGTTTATCAGTGATTTTATTTGAAAAGTTTAGCATTAATATGCTATGCCTCTTTCTGGAAAAAAAAAAAAGTTATCTCCAGAGCGTGGATATGATAAACTAAACACATATTAGGATAGTCTTCAAGATTAACCCTATCCTTTAATTTTCTCACCATATCTTTAAGAATCATATCAAGGCCACAATGAGTATATACAAGAACCTCGATTAAATCATCTTGCTCTATAAGATCTCCCTCTTCGTCATCATTTTTTCTAATCGAGGTGTTCTCTTCCCCTTGTTCCTTCTCAGAACCCTCCTCATTATTAGAGTCTTCACCACTAGAAAACTCTAACTCTTGAGCAGAAATAGGATTTTGAGGTTAAACCATGGTTAAGAGTAACTTGACTCTAAGAAAATAAGGACGAGGTAAAAAACTTTTAAAAGAAAAAGTAATCTCAACAAGAGTTGATCGAAATTGAATAAAAGTGACAACGAGAGTAGCAATTGGTGGAAGAGCAAAAGTAAAGAAAAATTGATGAAACTAAGCTCTAAAAAGGGAAACAATGAAAAATGAAGGAAGATCAACCATAAAAGATGGACCCATATGAGAGAGGGAGAAAAAATGGATTTTATAGGTCAAAATCTATCTAAGCACATAGTTTTTTTGTGCTCATGACCCGTTTTCCTTTTACCTGAGCATTGTCTTTATTATGCTACTATCTTTTCTTAGAAATCAAATTGAACCAAAAAGGCCATCCTTTGGTAATCACAACCTCTAATAACTGGCAAAATTAGGTTGTCATCATTTTGCTCGAGCTAACCTCTTATAGGTTCTACCCTGAAACTTTTCACCTCTTCAAAACTTAAACTAGAAGATATAATTAAGCGTACGTATTGAAAAAAGCATAAAAAGAACAATTTTAAGCCAACAAGCTTTGAGATCAAAAAATTTAGATCGAACTAAGAGTAAAGAAAGTAAAAAGTGTAAAACGAAAGCCCCTATTGCCCTTTATAAAGCCATGTCACATATCATATAAATAGCAAAGACTACGTTATGTGTTAGAGCAAAGATGGAAATATGTTTTTTCAATTTTTCTTTTTTAAGTTTTCCCATTCAAACTACCTGTCTCTTTATTTAATGTCATCAAATTAATCAAATTGATCAAATCGAATGAACCCCAAGTCAGACCAACCAAACTGGACATCTCTTTGGGACAGATTAAACTCTCAGTTCATCATCAGAGTTTAAAGTAATGAATCAAATCCAAACTCTTGAAATAAAACACAAGTCCCACGTTGACTAGACGAACTCTAATAATAATTTTAGATCATCCCAAACAATTAGCACGTTGGTAATCTACAAACCAACTATGCACTCAACCCAAGACATACGCCTAAGATCAGACCTCCATAAGGTCAAACCATAGCTTAGGGCTAGTTGTCTCCTAATATTAATCCCTTCTATGACGTCGACTTTGAAAAATCAAATTTCACGTCACTGTCTTTTGCCTATTTATCTTTTACCAACTGCGTTAATCATATATCCGGTAGTCTGATACTCAGATTGTTTGATGGGGGGTTAAATTACTAGGGGCATCTAATGGTCAAAAATGTATAATATTCTTTTTCTCTATTAGAAGTTTTCAGTAGACAAACAGGGATAATTTTAAAATTTGTGTCAACTTGACATGTTAAGTCAATCCGATACACCTAATGCCACATCAGTTCAGCACTGTCCTTATTGTCCTCTAATGGTCCCTTATCGTTTATCTATAAATATGAAAATTCGGACAAACATTGAAACAAGTCCAATCTACCTCTATTTCTCCTTATTACTTTACTTCCAACCTTATCTATTTTGACTTGAGTGTCAGAGTGCAAACACAAAGAATACTCCATGCCTTTGTCTCTAACCATCCTTATCTTTTATCTTTCCAAAAATACCCTGAGGTCTAAATTTGACACAAACAAAAATGTTTCAAGTATAAAATCTAAATGAAAACCTGGAGATAATATTAAAATATTCAAATAATTAGATTTAAACAACATTAATGTATGAAGTTGTATTTTGGAATGCATTTCAAGATAAAATCAATCAAATTTGAAGAAAAATAAGAGAGAAAACAAAAGAAAGCAAAAGTAAAGGGTAAATTTCATCATAAATCATTCAACTTATATTCAAATCTCATTTTAATTATTAAACTTTAATTTGTATTATCCAAGTCATTAAAGTTTATTAAGTATATCAAAATTGGTCATCCTAATAGATTATATCCAAATTTGACAAAAAAATGACACGACTGTCATATTGTCAACCACATTAGCTAATTAAACCCATATAATTTTATTAAAGGTTATTAAATTTGTGTCGACTTGTTATGCCAGGTCGATCTGACATATCTAGTGCCACATTAGCTCAACTTTGTCCTTATTGTCCCCTAATGGTCTCTTATCGCTTATTTATAAATATGAAGGTCCAGACAAATATTGAGGCAAGTCCAATCTACCTCTATTTCTCCTTATTACTTTCATTCCGACCTTATATATTCTGACTTGAATATCATAGTGCAAACGTAAGGAATACTTCCTATCTTTACCTCTAACCATCTTTGTTTTCTGTCTTTCCAAGAACACCCTAAGGTTTAAGCTCGGCATAAACAAAAATGTTTCAAGTATAAAATCTAAGTGGAAACTTGGAGATAATATTAAAATATTCAAATAATTAGTTTAAACAACATTAATGTATGAGGTTGTATTTTGGAATGCATTTCAAGAGTAACATCAATCAAATTTGAAGAGAAATAAGAGAGAAAATAAAAGAAAGCAAAAGTAACGAGTAAATTCCATCATAAATCATTCAACTTATATTCAAATCACATTTTAATTATTAAACTTTAATTTGTACTATCCAAATCATTAAAGTTTATTAAGCATATCAAAATTGGTCATCCTAATAGATTCTATCCAAATTTTGACAGAAAAATGACATGACTATCATATTATCAACCACATCAGCTAATTAAACCCATATAATTTCATTAAAAGTTATTAAATTTTCACCCAATTTCTAAATAGGTCATAGAATTTTAATTTGTCACTACCAAGTCACTAAAATTTATAAATATACCGAATTTGATCATTCTAATAAATTTCATCCAAAATAAAAATTAGATAAAATCTAAATATTAAACTCAACCAAATAACAGCCAAATTTTCTATGTAATCAAAAATTTTCTCATAACCTATAGAAAATCAAAAGAAAAAAATAATTAAATAGACCTAGAGCAAATAAAACTTTAATAAATATTTTTTTCATAAAGTATTACTACTTTTATTTAAATTAAAAACCATAAATATTTAAATAAAAAAAGTCCTTACAATTTAATTAAGTATTATTCATTAAATATTTACTTCATGAATGTAAAAAATTCTGATTGTTACAATTTTATTAATATTTATTTTAATTAAATATTTTAACTATTTAATAAAGAATGCTTTAATTAAATTTAAGGATCTTTTTCTTTTATTTAAATATTTATACTATTTAATTTAAATAAAAACAATAATACTTCAAAAAACAAATATTTATTAAAGGCCTATCTATTCTGAGTTTACTTAACTTTTTTCATTTGATTTTATATGGGGTATGAGAGGATTTTTTGTTATATAAAAAATCTAGATATTATAATTTTTTTCTTGTGATTTTATGTGGGTAAGATATTATTTTTTGTTATATAGAAAATCCGGATATTATTTGTTTGAATTTAATATTTAAATTTTATTTAACTTTTTAGTTTGGATGAAGTTTATTTATGTATTTTTTGTTGAGGGGTTAAATTTATTAAAATAACCAAATTTGGTATACTTAATAAATTTTATTAATCTTATAATAACTTATAATAACAAATTAAAATTCAATAATTTATTTAAAAATTTGATGAAAGTTTAATGATGTTTCATAAAATTATATAAGTTTAGTTAATTATATGGTAGATAAAGTAGTAGCTATTTTTCTATCAAAATTTGAATGAAAACTATTAGAATAATCAATTTTGATATACTTGTCATAACGTCTAGATCCGGGGATCTATCGCTAGACATTGACTTTAGGGAGTCGCCACTAATCTTTTTTGTCTAGGTGCGATTGGCCACCTAAAGAATCAGTCCTTTTAGGGAACACCTAAGCTTAAGGGTCCCTAAAAGAATAGGTTCAGGTCTGCTAACCAGAACAGGGTTCGGGAGTTCGGTTACGTGTGAGGAAGGTTATAGCACCCTCACAACGCCCATCAAAAGATGGTACCAGCTTAAATTTGTGTTATCCAAAAGCCTTAAAATTTCACCAAGTAATTAATTATTGAAAATTATTCTCAATTGACTCTAATACTTTTAGCAGAAAATTGAGAACATTCCCTCACCTCAGGAGTATGCAAGAAAAACTATTGTTTCACTTACAGAGGCTCCGTCGTCGGATTATTTAAAAGAAAAAAAATAAAATCAAAATTAAGATAGAAAGGAAGGAAAGAATGATTTTTTTTTGTAGGGAAAATTGATATTTTCAACTTTTCCCCAAAAATATTTTTTGAAAATTTTGATTTTCAAGGAAAATTGATACTTTCAACTTTTCCTCAAAAACCCTTTTTTTGAAAATTTATTTCTAAGGAAAATTGATACTTTCAACTTTTCCCCAAAAATATTTTTTTTGAAATTTTGATTTTCAAAGAAAATTGATACTTTCAACTTTTCCCCAAAAATACCTTTTTTTGGAAATTTATTTTTCTTTTAAGGAAAATTGATACTTTCAACTTTTCCCTAAAAATATTTTTTTTTTGGAAATTTATTTTTCTTTTAAGGAAAATTTATACTTTCAACTTTTCCCTAAAAATATTTTTTGGAAATTTATTCTTAAGGAAAATTGATACTTTCAACTTTTCCCTAAAAATATATTTTTTTTAAATTTATTTCTGAGGAAAATTGATACTTTCTACTTTCAACTTTTCCCCAAAAATATTTTTTGGAAATTTATTTATAAGGAAAATTGATACTTTCAACTTTTCCCTAAAAATATATTTTTTTGGAATTTTTTATTTTTTATTTGAAGAAAATAAAATAATAAAAAATAAATAAAAAGAATATTACATAAACCTAATCTAATAAATAAAAAATAAAATAAACAAACAAACAAAGAAATAAAAAAAATCAAAAAAAAAAAAAACCTGGAGCGGCTCGGATAGCGGCTCGGCTCGGCTCGGCTTGGCTCAAGGAAGAGAAAACGGCTCGGAGGAGCGGCTTGGCGGCTTGGATCGGCTCGGCTCGGCTCGGAGGGGGCTGGCACGCGCGGGTCAGAAAGCGGGTCGACGCCCGGGTCGGGTCGGGTTCGACAAAACGCGCGGATCCTCTGGGTTACTTAAGGCCAAAATGACGTCGTTTTGGGAGGGTATAAAAGGCAATCCCCTTCGTTTTTTCGGTAGAACGCTCCTCCCTCTCTCTCTCTTCTTCCCTTTTTCTCTCCCTTCTCTCTAAAAACTGAAGAACACCGGTGCCGGATTCTGGAAATTTTCGCCGGAATCTGGAAATTTCGCCGGAAGTTGGCAGGAAGATAGCCGGTTTCTGGGATTCTTCGTCGGAAACTGGGTAGGTCACCGGAAACTTCAAAGTTGGCCGGAATTGTAGCCGAAAAATTCAAGTTTCGCCGGAATTTTCGCCGGAATCTGGAAATTTCCCAGAAATTTCCAGAAAAATTTTTCGCCAAAATTTCTAGAAAAAATTCTCCTCACTCTCAGAACACTCCTAAACCTTTCCTAGCTTCCTATACGCCTTTTTCTCTCAAATCAGTAGCTTTGCTCACTGTTTTCTCTCTGTTTTGCATTCTGTTCCAGAGTCCCTTTTATAGGGATTGATCAGGAGTTCCTGATCAATCCCAATTCCTCTTTGGACGGGAATTCAGTCTTTGAATCCAACTGGACTCTTCTGATTGAATTCCCCTCCAGAGTGGGATTCTTCAACTTTGAATCTTAGCCATCCAGAATTAAAATCAAAATAAATAAATAAAAAAAATACTAGATAATCAAAAGATATGATAGTATAAAAATAAAATTAAAAAAAAAATAATATCAGATAATTCAGAAAAAAAAATCAGATAAAATTAACAGATAATAAAAAAAAATAACATAAGATAAACCCAAAAATATATTACAAATAATAATAATAATAATAATAATAATAATAATAATAATAATAATAATAAATATATAACTATATACATACAATACATATAAATATAATCTAAATAAAAATAAATACACAAAGATATACATAATAATAATAATAATAATAATAATAATAATAATAAAATACATAAAATACAAAAGAGGAAAAAGAAAAGAAAAAAAAAATACAGGATTGAAATGGGCCTTACCCATTTGGGCCAGGCTCAATTGATCTGGGCCCGGACCCAATTGGGTGTCTACAGCTGCCCCTCTTTGCACATTTTCTGTGAAACAGAAATTGCGCAAAGACGTAAACACCCAATCAAGACTCAACTCAACATTTTTATTTTTTGATTTTTTTTTTTTTAAAATTTTTGTTTTTTGTTTTCTGTTTTTTGTTTTTTGTTTTTTTTTTATTTTTGTTTTTTTGTTTTTTTTTTGTTTTTTTTTTTTGTTTTTTGTTTTTTGTTTTTTGTTTTTGCCGAAGTTCCTCTAAACAGAGGCACCACGACTTTGGAAAAATAAATTGCTCCTCTCAACAGAGGTACCACGACTTTGGAAAAATAAATTGCTCCTCTAAACAGAGGCACCACGACTTTGGAAAAGTAAATTGCTCCTCTAAACAGAGGCACCACGACTTTGAAAAGTAAATTGCTCCTCTAAACAGAGGCACCACGACTTTGGAAAGTAAATTGCTCCTCTAAATAGAGGCAACGAACTTTGAAAAGTAAATACTCCTAGACAATCATGTCCGAAGGAGTTGAAAGTTGTGTTTGAGGGAATTTCAGGAGATCATGCCTAAAGGTCTTATAAATCAATCCTGATACCAAGAGACATCCTATTTCAAGGATTAGGAACTTACCTGACAAGTTTCTTTTCCATCTTGCAAAATATCTTCATATTTATCTTCTCCATATGGGATGTTGGAACACCCCTGCTTCTTGAATTTGTACACTATACTTTCTTGAAAGTAGTGTATGCTATGCAAATGCATATGAATTTCAATGTATGCTATGCAAATGTTGGCCAATTAATTCCTGTTCAATGTATGGTACTCAAGTTTCTCAAGCTCTTTTTTTTTTTTCTTGGGTGTCAAGCCCTTTGATTCCTCAAGGATCCAATTGCACTGCTCTTCTAAGATCGAACCAGTGTAGCTCTTAATTATTTCTTTCACTCAAATTCTTCCTTGTTCTGTTTTTCAATACTTTGGAATAAGCTTCATCAATCGATCATCACTTGACCATCATTCAATGAATTTCTCAGCACTAACAAATTTCAAAACAAGTTTCATCCATCATCACTGGGTCATTACTCATAGGTGTCTCAGCATTAACCATTCCAAAACAGACTTTGTCCAGTGATTGTTCTCATCATTCAATCATAACTTGCAAGTCATATTGATCAATTCATCCTCGTACTCATCACTTGATTGTATCACTGCCCCATTTCTTCATCATATATCCTTCTAAATCATCTCCTCCAGGTTTCTACCATTTTTTCATTTTGTCTCCACCATCATCTTAGATTTCTTTTCAAATGAATGCAAGACTCTTTTAAGCACATATTCATTCATTCATTATCATTTCAAATCCTGACAAATACAATGCAATCAAGCATTTTCTCAATTCATTCTATAGGTGTAATGATAAGAGAACACAAGGTGAATTATGGTAAAGATAAATAATGAAGATCTGTTTTGGTACAAAACAAATGGGAAACGAAATAAATTGGATACATGTCATTGGGGTGAATGGTATGTCCAAATGATGAATATTCAGACAATTTTCAACATTAATCTAGGATTCTTTTTCAAAAACTCATTCATTTACTGTTGAAGTCATCTTGAGCTTGGCAAACTCTGCCCCAGTCTTTGAGGGATCTTCAGATGTCTTTGATCTTTCATTCATGTGAGCCATTTGACTTAATTTTTTTCTACTACGATCACCCTTTCAGGTTTTCAATTTGAATCTCTTTTTTTTCATTTTCTCATTTTTTTTTCTTTTTTTTTTCTCATTTTTTCTTTTTTTTTTCTTTTTTTTTTTCATCATCTTTTTTTCATCCATTGTTGATATCTTTCATACGTCCAACTTTAGAGCATGATTTCATTGCTTCCTCGTGAGCATACCTTTGTTCAACATATGATCATTCAAGTTGAGTATTCACACTTGATCTAAATGGACTTTTCAAGGCTGTAATGTAGGCCAAGGTGAAGGGTAAAAAAAAAATGGATATAATAGGCTCAAAACATATATTAAAAAGGTTCAAAACCAATGGATCATTTGATACAACTTGGCATTTTGCCCCACATCATTTCACTGCTTTTTCTTTCCTCGCACAAAGGATCTCATTACTTTGCCCCAAATCATGTGTGGCATTTATTTTTCTTTTTGCTTTTCTTTCTCTTTTCATCTTCGAGACCTTTTGTGGTGTTTTTTTTTCTTTTTTTTTTCAAAATTTACCCTCCAGTGTAGAGGGTGATCCTTGGTTGGGGTTCTTAAAAAAAAATGATGATTGGCTCAAAGGGGTAGCAATAAATGGTTTTTCCAATGGTAAAAGAAAAATGGTCATTTTTCATCTCAATTGTGAATACCTTTCTTGAACATCATCTATTGAACAAAGCTCATGAACTTGTATAAAATATTGCACCCCTTCAAGATATATCTATTTCATCTCTGGTGATGGCTTACCCTCTTTATTTTCGCTCAAATCATCTCCTCTGTAAATGAGTTCTCAAAATTAAATCCCAGAATTATTGTTATCATTGTCTAAATATTCATCATCTGAAATCTAAGAAAGGGAGTATAAAGTTATGAAAGGTAACAAAGCATGGAGTAATGGTCATGTGAAAGAGAAAAATGTAATGAAATGCATTGACTTGCCTTTATTAAAATGATAACAAGTGAAGTCATATTGCAAAAAAAAAGTCTAACATTGTTTGAAAAGAAATCCCAAAATGACGAAAAAAACCTTCAAGCAGCCTTATCTCCATTGACATCTTGCCCCTCAATTCATTGTGAATCTCCGGATCCTTTCTGTTCTTGACTTTCGCTCAGTACACTAACATTAGGTGCTGTTGCTTTTCCTTGATCAAAACTTACCATTCCATCATTGATCAACCGTTGCACCTTATACTTTAAAGCAGTGCAATTTTCAGTAGAATGGCCAGTAATTCCATAATGGTAGTCACAACGGGCTGTAGGATCATACCACTTTGGATAGGGTGGTTTAAGTGGTTCCACATGGCTGGGGGCAATCAAGTGGCTATTATAGAGTTCTCGATATAACTCTGTATAAGTCATAGGGATTGGATCAAATACAGGTTTTTCTCGAGTAGTTCTTTGTTCTCGTGAACCACTTGCTGGGTGAGTAGGACGAATTTGGGTTCTTACAGGAGCTTGAATGTTAAGGTGGTAAGTGGATGAATAAGATGGTTGTGGGGCTAGCTGGTAGGGGTAGGATGATGCATTATTCACAGCGGGATAGTATGGAGAGTAGCCTTGGGATGGATAGGGTTGATAACCCCTGAATTGTTGTCTATCAAAGCTCACAGCTTGAGCTTCAGTTTCTTTCTTTTCTGATGCCTTCTTGGTTTCTCCTCCTTTTAACTTGCCATTTTTTATGGCACTTTCAATAATTTCTCCAGAGATTACCATGTCAGCAAAATTCTTTGTTGCATTCCCTATCATCTTTTCATAATAGGGAGGTTTTAAAGTGCTAACAAACAGCACTGTGGTCTCTTTCTCTGTCAGTGGAGGTTGTACCTGTGAAGCTATATCTCTCCATCTTTGGGCGTACTCTTTAAAAGACTCGTTTGACTTTTTCTCCAGATTCTGCAAAGACAAACGATCAGGAGCCAAATCGATAATGTGTCGATATTGACTGATGAAGTCATGTGCCATATCACTCCAAGAGCGAATACGAGTCCTATCCAACTGAACATACCATCTGGCGGCAGAGCCAGTAAGACTGTCCTGAAAAACATGCATCAAGAGTTTTTCATCATGTGCATGAGCTGCCATCTTCCTGCAATACATGGTGATGTGGGTTTTGGGGCACTTGGTACCATCATATTTTTTAAATTTTGGTACTTTGAACTTATAAGGAATAACCACATCAGGGACTAGGCAGAGCCCAGCAGCATCTACTGACCCATAAAAGCTAAATCCTTCCACAGCCCTTAGCCTCTGCTCTAGCATACTAATCTTGGAACTTTCTTCAGCTTTCACCTTCATTTTTTCCTTCTCCTTCTCTTTTAGATCATCTAGGTTAGGAATTGGTTCTGCTATTTTTTCAGTGAAGACAGGATTTATACAGCTATTATACTGCCCCGGGTTGAAAGCTGATGGCATTTCAGAATATGGTGGGACCTCTTGAGCAAGCTGGGCCTGAGGTGGGCCAAAACCTAGAGGGTACAAAGGGTCAGCCACATCTTGCTGGCTTGTATTTCCTTCAACTCCTTTTCCTTTGTTCATGTTATTAAGAGCCTCCAAAATCTTGCTTAGTTCACTTTCAATCTTCTCCTGAGCTTTTTCTAGCTTTTCAAATCTATGAGAACTTTCTTCCTCCATTTGCCTTGCTCTGGATCTTGTGTTGTATGGATGAGCAGGGTTCTCGCTAGACGGAGCTATCCTTGGATCTTGAGTACCATATTTATGATTAGAAATGTTATGCTATGCTTTATATATGATGCTTTGATACACAAATGAAATGTACATTTTTTTGAATGAAATCTAGTATGAAATGAATGCAAATGATTATGTTAAAACATGATCATGAAAATAATACAGATGCATACAATCAGACAAACAACATAGTTAGTTCCATGGATGAAATGAAAGTGATGCTGATGCACAGTGTTACATATGATAAAAATAATACACAAAGTTAAGCAATCAAAATGATTAGATAAACACCCTTTTGTGTCTTAATTTCAGGGTATATCTATCATTGGGTAGAAAGGGCTCTATCCTAGGTGTAGGCACTCTTAAGGTTCACTACATGTGGTTTTAAAGTCAGAGTCTAAAGGTCCTCAAATTGTTCCTTACATCCTTGTCCATCACAGACTAGTAAGGCACCCTAATCCTCACCCATTACAGGCTACAAGCGAAAAAGGTTCAATTTGAGTGGGAGTATTTCGCTAGCCACTACGGAGGCATTAGACCTCACGAAAGTAATAGGTACTTTACTCCCTCCTAAAGGGACAGAGCTCGGGTGTAGAGCTCATGTTATGCACATGCACATGAATGACATAATTAACAGGTAAATAAAACATGAATGAATAATACACATATATACAAAAAGGTTCAATTTTATTAGGCTTTTGGATAACACAGATTATTTGCTGGCCTGACTCTCAAGGTCCCCAGTGGAGTCGTCAAGCTGTCATAACGTCTAGATCCGGGGATCTATCGCTAGATATTGACTTTAGGGAGTCGCCACCAATCTTTTTTGTCTAGGTGCGATTGGCCACCTAAAGAATCTGTCCTTTTAGGGAACACCTAAGCTTAAGGGTCCCTAAAAGAATAGGTTCAGGTCTGCTAACCAGAACAGGGTTCGGGAGTTCGGTTACGTGTGAGGAAGGTTATAGCACCCTCACAACGCCCATCAAAAGATGGTACCAGCTTAAATTTGTGTTATCCAAAAGCCTTAAAATTTCACCAAGTAATTAATTATTGAAAATTATTCTCAATTGACTCTAATACTTTTAGCAGAAAATTGAGAACATTCCCTCACCTCAGGAGTATGCAAGAAAAACTACTGTTTCACTTACAGAGGCTCCGTCGTCGGATTATTTAAAAGAAAAAAAATAAAATCAAAATTAAGATAGAAAGGAAGGAAAGAATGATTTTTTTTTGTAGGGAAAATTGATATTTTCAACTTTTCCCCAAAAATATTTTTTGAAAATTTTGATTTTCAAGGAAAATTGATACTTTCAACTTTTCCTCAAAAACCCTTTTTTTGAAAATTTATTTCTAAGGAAAATTGATACTTTCAACCTTTCCCCAAAAATATTTTTTTTGAAATTTTGATTTTCAAAGAAAATTGATACTTTCAACTTTTCCCCAAAAATACTTTTTTTTGGAAATTTATTTTTCTTTTAAGGAAAATTGATACTTTCAACTTTTCCCTAAAAATATTTTTTGGAAATTTATTCTTAAGGAAAATTGATACTTTCAACTTTTTCCTAAAAATATTTTTTTTTTGGAAATTTATTTTTCTTTTAAGGAAAATTGATACTTTCAACTTTTCCCTAAAAATATTTTTTGGAAATTTATTCTTAAGGAAAATTGATACTTTCAACTTTTCCCTAAAAATATATTTTTTTTAAATTTATTTCTGAGAAAAATTGATACTTTCAACTTTTCCCCAAAAATATTTTTTGGAAATTTATTTCTAAGAAAAATTGATACTTTCAACTTTTCCCTAAAAATATATTTTTTTGGAATTTTTTATTTTTTATTTGAAGAAAATAAAATAATAAAAAATAAATAAAAAGAATATTACATAAACCTAATCTAATAAATAAAAAATAAAATAAACAAATAAACAAAGAAATCAAAAAAAAATCAAAAAAAAAAAAACCTGGAGCGGCTCGGATAGCGGCTCGGCTCGGCTCGGCTCAAGGAAGAGAAAACGGCTCGGGGGAGCGGCTTGGCGGCTTGGATCGGCTCGGCTCGGCTCGGAGGGGGCTGGCACGCGCGGGTCAGAAAGCGGGTCGACGCTCGGGTCGGGTCGGGTTCGGCAAAACGCGCGGATCTTCTGGGTTACTTAAGGCCAAAACGACGTCGTTTTGGGAGGGTATAAAAGGCAATCCCCTTCGTTTTTTCGGCAGAACGCTCCTCTCTCTCTCTCTTCTTCCCTTTTTCTCTCCCTTCTCTCTAAAAACTGAAGAACACCGGTGCCAGATTCTGGAAATTTTCGCCGGAATCTGGAAATTTCGCCGGAAGTTGGCCGGAAGATGGCCGGTTTCTGGGATTATTCGCCGGAAACTTCAAAGTTGGCCGGAATTGTAGCCGAAAAATTCAAGTTTCGCCGAAATTTTCGCCGGAATCTGGAAATTTCCCAGAAATTTCCAGAAAAATTTTTCGCCAAAATTTCTAGAAAAAATTCTCCTCACTCTCAGAACACTCCTAAACCTTTCCTAGCTTCCTATACGCCTTTTTCTCTCAAATCAGTAGCTTTGCTCACTGTTTTCTCTCTGTTTTGCATTCTGTTCCAGAGTCCCTTTTATAGGGATTGATCAGGAGTTCCTGATCAATCCCAATTCCTCTTTGGACGGGAATTCAGTCTTTGAATCCAACTGGACTCTTCTGATTGAATTCCCCTCCAGAGTGGGATTCTTCAACTTTGAATCTTAGCCATCCAGAATTAAAATCAAAATAAATAAATAAAAAAAATACTAGATAATCAAAAGATATGATAGTATAAAAATAAAATAAAAAAAAAATAATATCAGATAATTCAGAAAAAAAAATCAGATAAAATTAACAGATAATAAAAAAAAATAACATAAGATAAACCCAAAAATATATTACAAAAAATAATAATAATAATAATAATAATAATAATAATAATAAATATATAACTATATACATACAATACATATAAATCTAATCTAAATAAAAATAAATACACAAAGATATACATAATAATAATAATAATAATAATAATAATAATAAAATACATAAAATACAAAAGAGGAAAAAGAAAAGAAAAAAAAAATACAGAATTGAAATGGGCCTTACCCATTTGGGCCAGGCTCAATTGATCTGGGCCCGGACCCAATTGGGTGTCTACAATACTTACAAACTTTATTAACTTAAATGAAATAAATTAAATTTCAATGAATGGAAAAGAATTTGATTATAAATTAAGTGACTTATTATGAAATTTTCTGGAAATAGTAAAGAGAATAAAGAAGGGATAAAATAGAAAATATATTTTTGGCTTAATTTTCTTTTTTTATACTAATTGGATAAATACTTGTACATTTTGAAATAATTTATAGACGCTAATGATACGATAATTAAGACATTGGTGATATGATCATTAAAATATAATAATTTTTTAAAAATAAATTGTTTATATTATATTTCATATCATATATAATATTATATTATAACATACATAAAAATTTAATAAGATTTATTTATATGTATGTTTAGGTGGATAACTTATATTATTGACACATAAGATATTTTTAAATAACTTTATTAAATCAATTATTTAATTTTTAAAAAATTTAAAATTTTACATTTATCAAAATCTTTCCAAATATAGAAAATTTATCTTAATTTAAATCTAATAAAATATATATTTTCATATTTCGCTCTTATCTAATTCAAATAATTTTTAAAGGTTAAATTCTTAATAATTATACACCGTCTAAATTAATATTCGTATAAATTTAAATTAATAAAATTTATGACTAAATCACTGTTATTTATTAATTTTTATCTTTATTTTTTTATAATTTAAAATAAAAAAAATATTTTATCTCAATTTAAAATTACACACATATCTAAATTTAAAATTATAATAAATTATTTTATCTTAATTTAAAATTAAATTTGGATAAACTAAATTTTTAAAACTTTAGATTTTTTTTAATTAAATAATTATTAAATATATATTTATAATTTTTTCTCATAATCTTTTTTTTATCGTAAAAATTTGACAAGATAAAATTTTAAACTTAAATATGAAAAAATCTTTCATAATATATCGAATGTGTAAATATTAGTTTTTATATTAAAATAATATATACTTTTAAAAAATTTATGTAATTGTAAATAAAAAATTAACTTTCTCATTGATATTTATATATAATTTTACTTTCATAATCTAAAACTTTCATAATACTTATTTAGATTTTTTCATAATAATTTATATATAGATAATTATTTTAATTTTAAACTACAAATTATAAATGGTTATGATATTTTTATTTATTTATATATAATATAAAAATTAATATAAATTAAAATTTTATACTATAAAAAATATAATAAAAAAATTCCGTGCCTGGCGCGGGTAAAGAAAACGAGTATATCTATAAAATACTAAACTTTTTTCAGATTTATCACATTAAAAATCTAATCTAATACTATAATTATATTTTTATTTTAGTAATAGTATTTCCGTTGATCACGTCCAACTTTACACAGTTCAAACACACTGAAACACTTGCAGCAGAGTATGCTTCCGAGTCACAGTAGCTACTGATGGTGATGACCGCACGAGAGCTGACGTGTAATCCTTATCCACCGTTAAACTGTCGGCTCAAATGTTAATAAAACCAAACAAAATTAGAATAATAAAAAAGTTTATTTTGAATATAAAATTGTTTTTAATAAAATATAAAGAAAAATGGAGAAAAAACCACGCCGACTCCACACGAATCCGGAGGACCATTTGGGATTCTTGTGTGTGTTCAGATTGGGGGCACCTCAGTCCAAAACAAATGTCGTAAGCAGTGACAAAATCACCCGCATTTGGGCAGTCGACACGCACGCACTTCACTTCCATGTCCTCCACGTGTCTCTTTCAACCCTCTCTCCAAAAAAGCCAACGAAAACCTTATCACCCACGTGGAATCCAGAAGTAGCCACCGTCTCTTCCCACCACGTGTCCCGTCCCTCTTTCTATAAATTTCTCGCTCCCCGTTGAGTTCTAAGTTTCAAGCGCCGTCACCGCATAGAAAGGGGAAAAATAAGAAAGCTAAAGGAAAAAAATCGGTGAGGGTGAAAGTATCTGAAAGTTAGAAAGGTAGAAAATGACCGCAACACAGCTGCAATTACCACCAGGCTTTCGGTTCCATCCGTCGGATGAGGAGCTCGTGAAGCACTATCTCTGCTGTAAATGTGCGTCGCAGCAAATCTCCGTCCCTATTATCGCCGAAATCGACCTTTACAAATTCGATCCATGGGACCTTCCTGGTAAACTGTCTTACTTTATTACTACTGTCTTTAATCTCTCTAAAACCTTTTCACTTTTTAATGCGTATTCATTTGTTTTGTGTTTTGGTTTGAATTTACAGATTTGGCGTTGTACGGAGAGAAAGAGTGGTATTTCTTTTCACCGAGGGACCGGAAATATCCCAACGGTTCAAGGCCGAACCGGGCTGCTGGGTCCGGGTATTGGAAGGCAACCGGAGCTGATAAGCCGATTGGGCAACCGAAACCGCTCGGTATTAAGAAGGCTTTGGTGTTTTATGCTGGGAAAGCACCTAAAGGAGAGAAAACTAATTGGATTATGCACGAGTATCGCTTAGCTGACGTGGACCGGTCGGCTCGCAAAAAGAACAGCTTAAGGGTATAAAAACTTCTCCTTACTGGTTCAAAATATTAGTGGGGTAAACCGGAGATTGTCTCATGATAGATGGTAGACTAGGACATAGAGGTCGAAATGACCCTTTTGTCCATGTCTTGAAATTGCCAGCTGGATTATCCCGCCCATCGTTTTTATTATTATTTCTATTTTCAGAATTGGCGGCCATAGAAAAGGCGTGATCCGTGAAGTGACTAGTCTAAGGACCGGTTTACCTTGTCCGATCTTATGATTCAGAAAAGATATTTTCAATCAAGTGGTGGATATGCATCGTTGTTTCAGATTTGGTGGAGTTTCACCGAATCAGGGGACCCACATGATAAAAAAGTGGTCCTATACAGTGCGGTCCATTGAATGCATTTGCACCTCACACACATTCAATAATCACCCCACGACATTCGTAACAGATTTTAGTTTTTCCCTAGCGACCGTGAATCTGTGGGCCGAACATTGTTGTCACGGTCGACCGAACCATTATTACTTTCCAATTATTGAAAATATTCCTTCTTATCTCGACAAAAGATGACGGTGCTTTTTTTTTTTTTTCTTTTTTGCAGTTAGACGATTGGGTGCTGTGCCGGATTTACAATAAGAAAGGTGCCATCGAGAAGCAACCACCGCAAGGAAGCGTTACGATGAAAGCTACCGTCATGGAGATTGTGGACAAGAAGCCGGATATTGTGGCTCTTGGCATGGGGACGTGTGGGCTGCCTAAGGCTCCGACAGCGACGGTTAACGATTGCGTGTACTTCGACACGTCGGAGTCGGTCCCGCGGCTTCACACGGACTCAAGCTGTTCGGAACATGTGGTGTCTCCCGAGTTCACGTGCGAGGTTCAAAGCGAACCCAAATGGAATGACTGGGGAACTACCAACAACAATTCCCTTGAGTTTCCTTATAATTACATGGATGCATCTGTGGATACCGGGTTTGCTTCCCAGTTCGAGAGTAATAATCTTCTGTCGCCGCTCCAGGATATGTTCATGTACCTGCAGAAGCCGTTCTAAGAGAACAGTGGGTTTAAAATTGAAACGGTGACGGTGAAATGCGTTTGGCGTATCAATCGGTAACAGGAGACTGAGAGTCGATGAGTGTGCCGGGGGAGCGTGCGCGTAGATGATAACATAATTATTAAAAAAAAAAAATTGAAATTGGTAGTTAGAATGGGATTGCTGTTAAGTGAGGACTTTGGGGAATTATAGCTGGCGATCGGACGGTGGAAGTTGGATTTTATGCAATGTAGAACTTAGATTATTTTAGCATGGCATGCGTACGGGTAATCTGTAATCACGTGTTTACGAGGGTGTGTACATGATTTAAAAAAAAAAAGAAAATCAAACAAGTTTTCTGGGAGAGCCCTAGGGCTTTCCACATAATTCTTGTATTTTGTAGTAGAAAAAATTTTCCCTATTTTTCTCTCGAAGGCTTTAGTTTGTTAATTGTGAAATTAACCATATAACCAATTGGCATCCTAGTGATTAATACATGTTTGTGTTTTAATTTTGAAGTTTATGGCATTGGATTTTTTGCTTTATTTGTTATCTAGCCTTTTTAATACTCATTCTATTGTTTCTGTTTTTTCCATATAAATGAATTTAACAGATTATTAAAATTTTTAAAATATATATTTAAGTTCTGTAATACTCTATTAACTGGATATCAATTTCCATAATTTTGTTAGGCAATAGTCATTTTCAAAAAAAAAAAAAAAAGTAGGCAATAGTCATTTTCAAAAAAAAGGAAAAAAAAAAAGCACTTCGAAATATTAAATTACAAAGAAATTATTTTCTCATGGACCACCTTCTTTAACTAAAATATCATTTTTTTTTATTTTTTTTCTTTATGTTGAAAAATTCTATAATTCATATATCAACAATATTTTATTTATATATTTAATAGCTGAAACCTCTCAGATAGTAGCATAGATCTAATAATAAGAAAGCAAACTAGATCAAGATACTTCGATGGAAAATTATTGAATTGAAAAATGAATTAATAAAAAATATCACTACTTAGAAATGATAGTCATAAAATATCCATTTTTCGTATACCTCATAATATCACACTTTTCATTTACATTTTAGGCATTATGGAACAGTTGACAAATAAATGAAAATGTCCCCAACTTAGTAATGTTGTCCAAGGATCTTTGGGCCTCCCATTGAAGCGTTACTCTCCAATGTCCTTCGGTCATTCTAAATGAAGCAGAGCAATTGTGGCTCCTAGGCCCTTAAAAAGAAGCCTTAGTTCATAATGGACCATGAGAGAGGAAACCTTAGAATTTCTCATCTCACCCCAAACAATTTTTGGGCTTCCTACCACTAAAATTAAAAGGAGCCTCTTCAGTATGGACCAAGATAAAGTCCAGCCTGTGAAGTGTCCAAGAAATATTGTATCCAAAATGAAATCTATGACTGAAAGAAAATGAAATCCAACTTTTGAATTTGGTATAAAAGGGGCATAATTGGATATAAGAAAAAGAATTAGTGTTTGAATTTAAATCTCAAACAACTAAAAAAATTAATTTTCGAATTCAACACAACATTTGATTTATTGATAAATAATATATATATGTTTATGTCCTATACGATTTCTACCTTCTTTATATTATAAAAAGAAAAAGTACGAGTAAGTGCCGAATTCCAAAGTCCCTAAATTTTCACAAATGAACTTGAGACGTCTTCCCCACAAATCAAACACAGAAAAAACCTGTCCGGACACATAACGAAACGCCATGTAAATTATTTACAAGAAGATGCAATCAAACATTCATTCCCCTGTGGCTAACAAACAAGTTGGTCCCTGGCAGGTACAAATAGGGTAAAGATAAAGAGAAAAGAAAGCCCATGCATCTTATCAAACTTTCAATCACCTCAACTTTGTCTACACTCCCTGGTTTATGTTTTGCAATGTTGGTTTTGCAAATATGATATTCAGCATTAGAGATTTGTCACTTCCCTGCCATCCCCCATGTGATTGATAAACAAAAATGTCTTCAGAGCCATAAACAAGCAAAGATTTAACAAGGCAGGATATGATGCTGTCGGTAGGATGACTCAACTGACACCCTCTTTCAATTATTCACTCAATTATTCACAAGGTTGAATGTTTATTCGGTACCATAAGATAATGGGTAACTCTTGCATGCTTACAGGCGGGGTTTTAAATAAGAAATTTTATATGTGAATCTGGTTGAACCGCTGAACAAGCTTTTAAAATCGTTAATCAGTCTGATCCGGTTATTGAAACCTGTCCAAAATATAAGAATGTTTGAATAACTATAGAAATTAATAGGATAAACAACTCATATCAACTAATATATATGAAATCAATTACATTATTTTAGGTAGTCAATGCAAAACATCAATGCATAGTTTTAATAATCCTGAGAAAAAACTTCCTAGTTGTAAGAAATTTCACCAGGTAACAGTGTCAGAAAAAACAAAAAAAAAAGGGGGGGTGGGGTGGTCGATAGGTACTCTTAACTCTTGCAATAAGTTAGAATCGGAGTGTTATAATTTCCATGCATGTATATTTTTTCTTGGCACATGAAAGGGATGTGGTTTGTCTTGTTCAAATACATGATCCCCATCTTTCTGTCACTCAAACAGTATGGCCAAGGCTCCACATCTTTGTTAATTACTCTTTCTTATATACCATACGTCCTTTCAAGTGGTTAAAGAAGCGTTAGGTTGCTAGTTGTTACACTCACACTTCATTCAATTCTAACCTCCCTTTGTGAAATTATTTACTAGCTACTACTTTTTTTTTCTCCATTTACTGTTCTCCTTCTCTCTATTACTTAACCTGCTTTTTCCTTGTCTCTTAGATGCTCCACTAATTTGAGCGTCGAATCGTACTCCGAATTTTTTATTCCGGCGCTTCCTCACATTTTTCTCCTTGACAGGTTCAGTAAGTTCACCAACTCAGTTTCCAGCAAGTCTTACTCTCCCCAAATCCAAATATATCTCAACAACATGTAAAAGTAAAGGAAAGATATTTAAAGTAATGGATAATTATTGTAATTATTGTTTCAAGAACACAAAAAATTATTAAAGTTTTGATATTTGATTTATTTATAAATTGTTGGCTGTCTTTACTCTGAAAACAATCTCAAATGATAAATGTAATTAAGATAAATTAGAAATGTTTTAGAATTAACTGGTTGTTTTCTTATATCAAATAGTTCGGCAGATAAAACCATGAGTCTTGACTAACAGAACTCTAACGAGACATACAGGATTTTCCAAGGTAAATTACAGTTGAAAGTATTAATAATTTAATATTTCATCGTAGAAAAGGAAAATCAACTTTCAATATCTTCCGATTTATGAAATGAGATGTCCATGATAGCCTTCCGCTTCTTGGTCTAATATCAAAAAAACTTTAAGAAAAATATGAAAATTTGGGTTCGAACCAAGCTACCCCTTTTCCCTTTCCATATAATAGGGCGTTGCCCTCTTTTGAACCAAAAAAAAAAAATGTCCATGATAATGTTAATATTTCATGTACCAATCCATGACTAACCAAAAAAAAAAAGTAGTTGAGAATGGAAATGAAGTTTTATTATAAAGAAATCATGCCTTTTTTATCTGTAAAATTAGATCAAATGTTACACCAATACAAGGTTAAGTATTGCTAAATATTTCATTGTTTTAACAGTTCTTCTTTCATGTACCCTCCTCTGATTCAAACCCAAAGGACATTAATGTCCTCCTCATTTCTTTCTTCCAGCCTTGAGATGCCAAGCTTTTCCCAGTGTGCGAGAAAAGTTTAAGATTCTTGCCATTGATTCTTACAGAAATTTTATAGTTTGACGAGGAAAATGGAAAGGTAACATTTTCTCGTAAAATATTTAGATGAAGGTATTTTATTTCAGAATCAGATCATGCTACAGATCTCAACGAAAACTTATAATGAATCTACAGATCACTTGTTAAAGAGATTGTTGACAGTGAAAATCAAACTTATTAACTCAACTTTACTCAATGATAAAGATAAAGTAACGTCTCTACATATAAGTACAATGTACAAAGCAATTTGTTTATAAATAAAAGATGCCAACTGCTGGCACTCTCTTGATCCGTGCACATGCTGTGCTCCATATAAAAATACAGATCCAAGGAAAATTTCTGGCTTCACAGGTATAATATATAACGTCAGACAGTGAAAAAGGGGTTATTTTACTATCTTTGCTGTTTGCATCGATCTTTCTCTCCAATTTCCATGTACATCCAGATCAAAAGCTGCTTGCTGCAGCCATTACAATATTACTTTGATCCAAATATATAGTTCAATATCATGATCCAAGCCCCATTGACCAATTCTTAATTCCCTTTTTCCCTCTTAAGAAAATGATAAGCGGTACAAGTAACAATCGAGCCAGTTCAGATTGGATCTAGTGCTTCAAATTTCATCTAGTTTGGCTCTTGGATTTTTTTTTTTTTTTTTGGATCTAATAAGAAATGATAGAATGTAAATTCTACATTTCTCGCATCATAAATGGATTGTCGGTCTCTTATTTACTTGTCAAATTTTATCCTCTCAATATCAAGAAAATGACACTCAAAGTTGTGAAACAACTTAAATTTATATCTGCTTGATGTATTTGAAAATTTTTTGGACGAAGACGACAGGATATTATTTATATATTAAAGATGTTGTTACAAAAAAATAGTAGAGTAGATTAAACAAATTGATAATTATCACTGCTACATTTATCAAAATACAACAAAAGTGAGAGAAAATTGAAAGTTTTAGTGTAAAATTTTGCAATTTTGTTAGTAACTGCTCTTACAAAATCCTGTCGATAGCTTTTGATAGTCATGGATAATCAACTCCTGAAGTGATGATAGATTCTGCATCATGCTAAAAAGTTGAACAGAAGTTAGAGAAAAAATTTCTACAATTAAATTCAATAATTCAAGTTGAGAAGCAACATGGATTCGTATGTGAATGGTTTATAATTTAGTAATACTATTATTGGTAACGCCAAGATAAACAAAGAATCCAACCACAAATTTGTTATTACCACCAAACCTACCTAACCAGGATTGTTCAAAAAAAGGAGAAGGGGAGGGAGTCGAGATCAGATGAGAATAGGATAAGGACAAGTGACAGGTGATCCTGGCCTAGGGCTTGATGAAATTGTTAGACATATTATTAATTGTGGTAATCAAAATAATAGTGAGGACCCATTTGAAATTTGACCAAATGTGTGGTTTAACATCCACCAATATACCATATTTTATTAATAATATTGGAACATAGATAATAAATGCTATATATACAGATATGATATAGATACAATGGTCATCAAACATGTCCCGACACTGTTCACTGTTCAAAAAAAATCAAGATTTTGATTGCAACGTGCTCAGTTTTGATGTTTTATATATATTTAAACTAGAAATGTAGATGACAGACATGCAAATGCCCTTTTCTTTTCTTTAATTTTGTTTTGTTTTTGTTTCTTTTGTTTTTCTCACTGATCCCTAAGACTAATAAAAACAAATTGCACCGAAGAGTTGTTTCTTCTGCTGCAATGGCTTGCTGTCCGGACCTGCTCTGTCCAAAATTAAGGAATTTTTATTTACATCCCTAAAATTATTTTCTATACTCAATTACTAGTTACACCACAAATTCAAAATCTAAAACTTAATTTTTACTCGTTACATCCCTTAACCACATTTCTTAACTTTCCCTCAACACCCTTCACACCCATTTCCCCAATTTTTTATGCATTTCCAATTCAATCTAACTTCTCAAACCATAACCCCAAAAATTACCCTAAAATTACAAATTTTAGAGTGAATCGAGTCATCAAACTTCAATTTAAAAATAAGTTGTCTTTGATTTTGTTAAATTTTGATTAGATGTTGAATAAATTAAAATATAAAATGAGATACTACGTGTGAAATCATAAATTTCCAAAATGCAAATTTGAAAGCTTTTAAATTTATATTTCTAGAAATTTGTAGAAGGTTTTAGAGATACGGATTTCAAAGCTTGAAAAAGTTTTCAGAAATGTAAATTCAAAGACTTTAAAAAATGTACAAATAAAATTTATAAAAATACAAATTTAAAATATTTTTTAAAGTTTTTGAAAATGTAAATCTAAAAGCTTGAAGAGAATAAGTAAATATGGGTCTTGAGGATTGAAAGATAATTTATCAAAGGTTAATTAAGTGATTTCATATAAAAGCTATTTTTAAATAAAAAAACGGTTCTAGAGATTGGGATGTATCTATAAGGACTCAAATTATTGTAGATGTACATATCTTATATTTTATTTATTTACATGGAACTAATTATTTTTATATCTCATGAATAAAATCTAAAGTAATAAGGGGAGAAAAAGGGATTAACAAAATTATAACAATGTTTAATTCAATAATTAATTTTTTATGTCTTTTTTATTCTTATGAAGTAATTAAAAGAAAGAAAAAATTTTAATTTCGGATTTCAATTTTTTTTAAAGTAATAATTGTTTATTCATAAATTGGAGCTTAATTCGAATACGATTCACTCACTTCTTTGAAGATATAAATTTTTTATTTAATTCTCAACCTTGTAAATTTTTTTTAGTCTACCTTTAAAAAAAAAAAAAAAACTTGTTCAATTGAACTTAAATTATTGTTTTTCTCTTCAATTTTACTAATGAGAGTTTTCTTACATCAATTATAACTTAATTGAACTCTATTATTGACATCTTGTTTTTTTAAAGAACATCGAGAGTATGTCACTCAAAAGAAAAAGATTAGATTTAATAATTTGTATATTTATATCTTATAAAATATTAATAATTTATATATTTTTATTTTGTTTTATGCAAAAATTATATATCATAATTTATATTAATACGAAAATATAAAATATATTTTTTAATTTTATTAAATTTATTTATAATTTTTATTAAAATTTTAAATTATATTATTTTTATATATTTTATTTATATCGTTTTTGTATTATATCACCATATAATATTTTTGTCAAATCTAAAAAGACTAACACTAGGAGTTAATAATTTTGTGATTTGAATAAGAGAAGAACTTCAATTCTACTTTATTAGTGCCCTCAATTGCAAAAAATGTTTGATCCAAATCAAATTACAATGATGGCTATCAATTTTAATTCTAAAAATTATAATTAACAATGTGACTTAATCTCAACCACTTGAGGAGTGGGTTCAATGGTGGAGACCAATTACCAATCCTATTAATGTTCAACAAATTCCATTATTATGTTTAGAATTTATAGATTATGAAGCTCAAGCTTCTACCATAAACGAAATTTAAAACAAATTACTATAGTAACATCTTTCTCAATGTGACTATCTTGACATGTTCAAATATTGAAGGAGATACCATCTTATTAAATTTCACTACTAGTATTTAAAAAAAAATTCATACTTTAGTGGTAAATTTTAGACACAGATTTATTTACACAATCTTTTACCTCATCCGATTGTCGCGGGAAGTGAATTTATTTATGGGAGAGTACTGCTGTCCTTTTGTACAGAATATGACAGTTATTTTCTTACTGTATCTGACTTACTCCACCAGACAGAATGACAGTTAAGAAAGGTAAACCTGAACATCTCCCTTGTCCAAAGGTAACTAATTTTTAAAAAAAAAAAAAATAAACAAACAAGCATTAGTGAATTATAAAAAAAAAAAAAACAAACACTTAGAAGGTTACTACTAAATTTTAATTTTTTACTACATAAAAAAAATTAAACTTGTAATATAACAAGTAACCTATCGTATTTCACTTCTCCCACTTTATTAATTTACACAAAATCATGTTATTAGTAAACTAATGGAACATTAAACAAACAGGTTAAGAATAAATTTGATTTATATTTGTTTAATAAAATTTAGTAAATTGTGTCGAAAATTAAATAAATAAATTACAAATATGTAGAAATTTGTTAATATTTTTAACGGAATAATTTTAAATAGATTCAATATTTATATTTATTTATTAAATTTACTAAAATATTATACACAATAAAAAAATTTAATTAAAAAATATATCACAAATATAGTAAAATTGGTATTTCCCTTTACATTCTAAACTCATCCAATAAAAAATAGAATTAGCAAAAATAAAATAAAATTAAAAAAATAAAAGGAAAAGACCCATACTTTCTTTCCCTTTGCTTTGCTTTTGGTGTCAATTTTTTCACTCTCTCTTTCTCTTTCTCTCAACTCTTTCTGATGCCTTCGTTTCTGTGACTCTGTGTTTGCATTTGGGTAGCCAAAGCTTTCATTTGGGCTTCTTTCTCATTCACTTTTTTCTAAGGCAGTTGTACTACTTTTTTTTCTTGGGTTTTCTTTTTTTTTTTTCATTTTATTAATGTTTTTTAAATTTATGATAGTAAAAAAAGGACACTTGTTCTTCTTTGCCCTAGATTCTGTTAAATCCTCATTGTGATCTGATCTTCGAACTCTGTCTCAATTTCCTTTTTCTCATCACATATCCATTGAATAATAGTATTCTTTTTCATCTTCTTTAATTCAACATTCATTTATAATATTCAAGATCTGAATTTTTTTAACTCTTTTTCAAATTTTGGAGTTTGGGTTTTTTATTTTGATACTTAGGATTTAGGAAACAAAAAGGCAAAAACTTGTACTTTCTTTTGAAGTGTGAGTTAGCCTTGTAGCATTGCTTCCATTTCTGCGTTTTAGTTATTTTGGGGGCAAAATTGAGTTAAATGGTGAGGAGTTAAAGAGGTGATGCTGCTGCTTGGGCTGAGAAGGTGGGTTTGGGTTTAGTAATAAGGAGAGCGAGTTCTTCGGCATTTGCATTTTCAGCAAAGGTAACTTTTTTTTTGTTTGTGTAAAGGTATCATTTTGACAGCTAATTGTGGGTTTAGCTTTATTTTACTTCTTTCGGAACATATGGATTTGGATTATATTTGGTTATGTACTTATGTCTCGTCTGTTAAGTTTTCATATCTAGAAAATTGAGAATTAGCTGGAATTGTCCTTTTTTTTCATTAAAGGAAAATACCCTTTTTTCTCCTCCTTATTGATATTGTAATCATAGAGTTTTGGAGTGGAGTAGTGAAATTGAACATTTCGTATACCACAATAGAATGAGCTTATTGCAAAAGGAAATATAGGAGAAATAAACTGGAATGAACATTTTGTGTCCTATATATGAAATCTTTCTGGCTTTCATCCACGGATCCAGCGTTCTTTTAGTTGAATATTTGTTTGTTGATTCTGCAGGAGGCCGAGGAGCAAGCTAAAGTGGCTTTTGTTGGTAATGTCAAAGTCTCCCTGCTCTGAACCACGAGATTGTGGACCCTCATCTTCATCTAAGCCTAGGTGAGTTAATGTGGGTGGTGAGTTTACTAAAGATATTCGAATGAAAAACAAAGAAATGAATGTAACAAGCAAATTGCAGAAATCATCTATATAGTCTTAATTATAAGAAAGATCAGATAGTCAGTTTTTCATATATTCTGACAATTCTGAGTGGTTTGGGATTTATTGTTTGTTCTGATTTTGTTAATGCTAATTGTGGACAAACGAATCGGCTTTATATATTCAGGGAATCAAATGGAATCACTGGAGTGGGTGATTCCGATGATACGGTGGCTATGGTTGCTCGTTTTATTGAGCAACTACATGCCAACATGTCTTCACCCACTGAGAAAGAACTTATCACAGCCCGTGTGTTGGGTATTGCCAGAGCAAGAAAGGAGGCAAGAACACTTATTGGTTCTCATGGCCAAGCAATGCCATTGTTTATATCCATTCTCAGGAGTGGCACCCCTTTAGCAAAATTCAATGTTGCTGCAACTCTGACTGTGTTATGCAAAGATGAGGACTTACGGCTGAAGGTGCTTCTAGGTGGATGCATTCCACCATTACTCTCGCTTTTGAAGTCTGAATCAACTGAGGCCAGGAAGGCAGCAGCAGAGGCAATATTTGAAGTTTCCTCTGGTGGTCTTTCAGATGATCATGTTGGTATGAAAATATTTGTTACTGAAGGTGTAGTGCCAACTTTATGGGAACAACTCAGTCCAACAAACAAGCAGAACAAAGTGGTAGAAGGGTTTGTTACTGGAGCTTTGAGGAACCTTTGTGGTGAGAAGGATGGCTATTGGAGAGCAACACTTAAGGCTGGAGGAGTAGATATCATTGTTGGCCTTCTCTCTTCTGATAATGCTGCTGCTCAATCCAATGCAGCTTCCCTCTTGGCCCGATTGATGTTGGCTTTCAGTGATAGCATCCCAAAAGTTATAGATTCTGGAGCTGTTAAAGCCCTACTTCGGCTTGTAGGTCAGAATAATGATACTTCTGTCCGCTCAAGTGCTGCAGATGCTTTGGAAGCTCTATCTTCAAAGTCAAGTGCAGCAAAGATGGCAGTTGTAGATGCAAATGGTGTTCCTATTCTCATTGGGGCTGTTGTTGCTCCTTCTAAAGAGTGCATGCAAGGAGAGCATGCCCAGGCTCTGCAGGCGCATGCAACACATGCTTTAGCTAATATTTTTGGAGGGATGTCTGATTTGATACTGTATCTTGGAGAACTATCACAATCTTCTCGCTTAGCTGCACCAGTTCCTGACATAGTAGGAGCACTTGCTTATGCTCTAATGGTGTTTGAGACTTCTGGTCTTGATGAGGAACCCTTTAACGTAGCAAGGATAGAGAATGTATTAGTTATGTTACTCAAGCCTCGTGACAGTAAGCTAGTCCAAGATCGTGTCCTTGAGGCCATGGCAAGCTTGTATGGTAACACCTATCTCTCAAAATGGCTCAATCATGCAGATGCAAAAAGGGTGCTTATTGGACTCATAACAATGGCTGCTGCCGATGTCCAAGAGCATCTAATACTTTCTTTAACCAGCTTATGCTGTGACAAAGTTGGCGTTTGGGAAGCTATTGGCAACCGAGAAGGGATTCAGTTGCTCATATCATTGTTGGGCTTATCCAGTGAACAGCACCAAGAGTATGCAGTACAGTTGCTGGCCATCTTGACTGATCAGGTTGACGACAGCAAGTGGGCCATTACCGCTGCCGGAGGGATTCCTCCATTGGTGCAGTTACTGGAGATGGGATCTCAGAAGGCAAGGGAGGATGCAGCGCATATTCTATGGAATTTATGCTGTCACAGTGAAGACATTCGTGCCTGTGTTGAAAGTGCAGGTGCAGTACCAGCATTCTTATGGCTTTTAAAAAGTGGTGGACGAAAAGGGCAAGAAGCATCAGCTAAGGCTCTTACAAAGCTTGTTCGGATAGCTGATTCTGCCACTATTAATCAGTTACTAGCTTTGCTCCTGGGAGAAACTCTAATCTCTAAGGCCCATATAATTAGAGTTTTGGGCCATGTACTCTCATTGGCATCTCATGAGGATCTTGTGCATAAGGGATCTGCAGCTAACAAAGGACTGAAATCTCTTGTCCAGGTTCTCAACTCCTCAAATGAAGAAACTCAAGAGTATGCAGCTTCTGTCCTGGCGGATCTATTTAGCACAAGACAAGATATATGTGATAGTCTTGCAACTGATGAAATTGTGCATCCTTGCATGAAGCTTTTGACTAGCAAGACTCAAGTTGTTGCAACACAATCAGCTCGAGCATTAGGTGCTCTATCTCGCCCAACCAAGTCTAAAGCTGCTAATAAGATGGCTTACATTGCGGCAAAAGATGTCAAGCCTCTAATTAAATTAGCAAAAACTTCTCTCATTGGTGCAGCTGAAACTGCTGTTGCTGCCTTGGCCAATCTTCTCTCTGACTCCCATATTGCTGCAGAAGCACTGGCTGAAGATGTTGTTTCGGCTTTGACAAGAGTGCTGGGAGATGGAACTTCAGAAGGTAAGAAGAATGCATCAAGGGCACTTCATCAATTACTCAAGCATTTTCCAGTAGGTGACGTGCTCATAGGAAATTCTCAGTGTCGTTTTGCTGTTCTTGCACTTGTTGATTCCTTAAATGCAATGGATATGGACACCAATGATGCTGCAGATGCTCTAGATGTAATTGCACTCTTGTCTAGAACAAAAAAGGGCGTGAATTTAGCTTATCCACCATGGTCTACCCTTGCTGAGGCTTCATCAAGTTTAAAGCCTATTGTGCGATGCCTTGCCGAGGGGCCTCCTCCACTTCAAGATAAGTCCATAGAAATTTTGTCTAGGCTTTGTGGGGAACAACCAGTTGTTCTCAGTGATCTGTTGGTTGCAAGATCAAGATCTATTGGTTCACTAGCCGATAGAACAATGAATTCTGCCAGTTTGGAAGTCAGAGTTGGAGGGGCTGCACTTCTAACATGTACTGCAAAACAACACAAAAAGCAATCATTGGATGTACTTGATCAGTCTGGTTATTTAAAATCTCTAATAGAAGCTTTAGTGGATATGGCAAAGAGGAATTCAAGATGTTTAGAAATTGAGGTTAGAGCCCCCAGAGATATTATTGAAAGAACTGTATTCCAGGAATGTGAGGAGTTTGATGTTCCTGATCCTGCCAGTATATTGGGTGGAACCGTTGCTTTGTGGTTATTATCGATGCTGTCTTCCTGTCTTTCAAAAAACAGAATTACCATAATGGAAGCTGGTGGACTCGAGGTGCTCTCCGACAAGCTTGCAAGTTATGCTTCCAATTCTCAGGTATGGCTCTCTCTCTCTCTCTCTCTCTCTCTCTCTCTCTCTCTCTCTCTCTCTCTCATGACAAAAAGCAGAATCTACTGCTCTGTAGTAGATGCTGAACAACCTCTTCTTTTGCTCTCTTACATTCTTTGCTATAGGATGCACACTATTACAACTTCTGGAGCTCTTTTCATGATTAATTATTTGATTTCAGAAAAGGACTTCCAAGATAAATTTTAGTCTCTCTAACATAACTTTAATTATGTGTCTTTGATAATTTAGAAATTATTTAGTCAATAATAAGAGGGAAAGTGTGAGAGATGTTAACTCTAGGTTGGGTTTCCTTTTCACTTTTCAGGTCATGCTCCTTAATATTAATCTGGCATATAACTACTCTTATGAACAAAATGTCTGCGAGCTTAATACTTGCACTGCCTTTTAATAGATTTTTGGTTGCACTCTATTCTTGTTATATGCAGTACAGATTTCTTTAAGAGGAGCTTATTCAAGTGTTGCTTATATGTCTTATATACAAGGATGAGGTATATTTTTGCTAGTGAAATATGCCACTGCTATAGATGCATATAACTAAACTGACAAAGGTATCTCCTGGAAATTGATTGATGAGACTGACAAAGAGTGATGAAGAATATAATTTTGACATGATTGTGGAGTGAAAGTGGAAACATGTGTTTTGAATAGATGAAATATAATATAAATTTCCATATTCTTGGAATCATTGCTTAATTTTGTTTTTGTTGATATGATATTCCATCGTGCATGTTGGTACATATGATTCCTTACTGAAGATTTTGGCATCTGAGCTGAAAACTGTGTTTATTTACAGGCAGAATTTGAGGATACAGAAGGTATATGGATTAGCGCCCTGCTTCTGGCTATTTTGTTTCAAGATGCAAATGTTGTTTTGTCTCCTGCAACCATGCGCATCATACCTTCACTTGCTCTTCTACTGAGATCTGAAGAAATTATTGACAGATATTTTGCTGCTCAGGCTATGGCTAGTCTAGTTTGTAATGGAAGCAAGGGAATAAATCTTGTCATTGCAAATTCAGGTGCTGTTGCTGGGTTGATAACATTGATTGGCTACATGGAATCAGATATGCCCAATTTAGTTACTTTGACTGAAGAATTTTCTCTGGTACAGAATCCTGGTCAAGTTGTTCTAGAACATCTTTTTGAAATTGAAGATGTGAGAGTTGGCTCTACTGCTCGGAAATCTATCCCACTTTTAGTGGATCTCCTGAGACCAATACCTGATAGGCCTGGAGCCCCTCCAATTGCTGTTCAACTCTTAACACGCATTGCAGATGGAAGTGATAACAATAAATTAATCATGGGTGAAGCTGGAGCTCTTGATGCTTTAACAAAGTATTTGTCTTTGAGCCCTCAAGACTCAACAGAGGCTGATATATGTGAATTACTCAGAATATTATTTGGCAATCAGGATCTTATTCGATACGAAGTGTCACTTAGCTCCTTGAATCAACTTATAGCTGTTTTGCGCCTGGGTTCAAAGAATGCTAGATTCAGTGCTGCAAGGGCTCTCAATCAAATTTTTTATGCTGAAAATGTTAGACATTCTGAACTAGCCAAGCAGGCTTTACAACCTCTGGTTGACATGCTTTGTGCTGCATCAGAGAGTGAGCAAGAGGCTGCCCTTGTTGCCTTGATCAAATTAACTTCAGGAAATACTTCAAAAGCAACTATAATGACTGATGTGGTAGGAAACCCACTTGATAGTCTACACAAAATCTTATCTTCTGCTTCATCTTTGGAATTGAAAAGAAATGCTGCCCAACTTTGTTTTGTTCTCTTCGGAAATACTAAATTTAGAGCAAATCCTATAGCTTCCGAATGCATACAGCCCCTTATTTCTCTTATGCAGTCTGATACTAGTACAGCTGTGGAGTCTGGAGTCTGTGCTTTTGAGAGATTGTTAGATGATGAGCAGCAGGTGGAGCTTGCAGCAGCATATGACATCGTGGATCTCCTCGTTGGCTTGATTTCTGGGAGAAACCATCAGCTTATTGAGGCCAGCATATGTGCACTCATAAAGTTGGGTAAAGACCGCACGCCACGCAAATTAGACATGGTCAAGGCTGGCGTTATTGATAATTGTCTTGAGGTACTGCCTCTTGCATCCGGTTCATTGTGCTCCTCAATTGCAGAGTTATTCCGTATTTTGACAAATAGTAATGCAATTGCTAGAAGTTCAGATGCTGCAAAAATAGTAGAGCCTCTTTTCATGGTTTTACTTCGTCCAGATTTCAGTTTGTGGGGACAACACAGTGCCTTGCAAGCACTTGTAAATATCTTGGAGAAGCCACAAAGCCTTGCTACCCTGAAATTGACTCCCAGTCAAGTCATTGAGCCTCTGATTTCATTTCTGGAATCACCATCGCAAGCTATCCAGCAGCTTGGAACAGAATTATTGACTCATCTTCTTGCACAGGAACATTTTCAACAAGACATCACAACAAAAAGTGCAGTTGTGCCACTGGTGCAGCTTGCAGGAATTGGAATATTGAATCTGCAGCAAACAGCAATTAAAGCTTTGGAAAAGATCTCTGCAAGTTGGCCAAAGGCAGTTGCTGATGCTGGAGGTATTTTTGAGCTTGCAAAGGTCATCATTCAAGATGATCCTCAGCCTCCTCATGCTCTCTGGGAATCAGCTGCTTTGGTTCTCTCTAATGTTCTGCGTTTCAATGCTGAGTACTATTTTAAAGTTCCTTTAATAGTTCTGGTCAAAATGTTGCACTCCACACTGGAGAGCACCATTACTGTGGCTCTTAATGCCTTAATTGTCCATGAAAGGAGTGATCCTTCAAGTGTTGAACAGATGACAGAAGCTGGAGCTATAGATGCATTGTTGGATCTACTAAGATGTCACCGGTGTGAAGAAGCTTCTGGAACACTGCTTGAAGCTTTATTTAACAATGTAAGGGTACGAGAGATGAAGGTTTCTAAGTACGCCATTGCACCCTTAGCACAGTATCTGTTAGACCCACAGACAAGATCAGAGTCTGGCAGGCTTCTTGCAACTTTAGCTCTTGGAGACCTATCCCAGCACGAAGGACATGCTAGAGCCAGTGATTCTGTTTCTGCATGTCGTGCGCTCGTAAGCTTGCTTGAGGATCAGTCAACAGAAGACATGAAAATGGTTGCTATTTGTGCATTGCAGAACTTTGTCGTGCGGAGTAGAACTAATAGGCGAGCTGTTGCTGAAGCAGGTGGCATATTAGTAATTCAGGAGCTTTTGCTTTCTCCTAATGCAGAAGTTGCTGCGCAGGCAGCACTGCTGATCAAATTCTTATTTTCTAATCACACACTTCAAGAATATGTATCAAATGAGCTCATCAGATCTTTGACAGGTGATATAACATTGCAACGGATTTTTGTTTTTATAATTTTTTGGTTTCAATTCAAAGTTTCTAGATGCATCATTAAATCTTTTCTTCTGCTAGTTGAAATTAATGTTATTAAGAGAAAGTAAAACGAGGAACATTCCAAATATTTGCTTGAAACTAAGCTCGCTTCATTTTTGTCTGAAGTTTTGTCCACGTGATATATGACTAGCATTTTACACTTCAAGAACTTCTGGCCAACAAGCAATATCTAGCTTAAGTTTTTACTTTTCTCTTTGTACAAGTTATTGTCTCTCCCTCTCCCTGTCTTTTGGTTCTCAACATTAATATGGAAATGCATGATCACTGTTGTGCAGCTGCCTTAGAGAGAGAATTGTGGTCTGCTGCAACTATTAATGAAGAAGTCTTGAAAACATTAAATGTGATATTCGCCAACTTTCCTAAGCTTCATATTTCTGAAGCAGCTACCCTGTGTATTCCCCATCTCGTAGGAGCACTAAAGTCTGGGAGTGAGGGTGCCCAGGAATCTGTATTGGACACCCTCTGCTTGTTTAAAGATTCTTGGTCAACCATGCCAATTGAAATTGCAAAATCTCAGTCTATGATCGCAGCTGAAGCAATTCCTATTTTGCAAATGCTGATGAAAACCTGTCCTCCAAATTTCCATGAGAGAGCAGACAGCCTATTGCACTGCTTACCAGGGTGTTTGACTGTTACCATCAAGCGTGGTAACAACCTAAAGCAAGCCATGGGAGCCACAAATGCGTTTTGCCGATTGACAATAGGCAATGGTCCTCCCCGGCAAACCAAGGTAAGAGTTCTATTTACAAGTCATTGGAAAATAAACTATTTATATCCTACCCATAGATTGGTCTATGGCCATGTGAAATGCTCTTGTTCTTTAATCTTGGAAATTTTCCATGCCTTAGTCCTTTTCTTTTCTAATTTAGTTATGGTGATGCATTTTGCATTAATTGCCATATGCCAGTGTATAGAAAATATTGGTTTTGGAATATTATCATTTCGTATTTTATTCAATGGCTCTTGGGTTTGCCACATTATAGGGCATTTATGGCATGCATGACTTCATCACCTTGTTGGGATTTTCTAGTTTCTCTTTGTTCAAAAAAATTGAAGTCTGCAGGTATAGATTTAACAAGAAAATCAGTGCTTAGCATTTCATTTATTGATCACAATATTTTTTAAAACATTTATGCTGATGAAGAATTTGTTAACAAGTCTAGAATTTCATTCTATTTGCAAAATTTTCTGACCTGCACCATGATTCTAATTCTATATCAGACACTTCTTATGTGATGGAAAAATAAAGGGTATATAATTGTACCCTTGCTGATTATATATTATTTTATTACTATCAATGGCCACACTTTAACACAAGTGGTTTTGTACTATAATTAGGTTGTGAGCCACAGTACTTCTCCAGAGTGGAAGGAAGGCTTTACATGGGCTTTTGATGTGCCCCCAAAAGGACAAAAACTTCATATCATCTGCAAAAGCAAAAATACTTTTGGGAAGGTAAATGAGATTTCCAATGATATGCTGGATTTTATGGTTCAGTTGTTGCAATCCTCAATGAAGAGCTACTTGATGCTTAGATGAACAATTTTCTTTTTGTGGTGACAAAAGTGCTAATAGTTATATTTCATATCTCTCTCATGAAAGGTATTACTTTCTGATTTCTGATCGAGATGCTGGCTTTTTCAGACAACTCTAGGAAGAGTGACTATTCAAATCGACAAAGTCGTGACCGAGGGAGTATACAGTGGTTTATTCAGCCTGAATCATGATAGCAACAAAGACGGGTCTTCCAGAACGCTTGAAATTGAGATCATCTGGTCCAACGGGATGTCAAATGATGATAGCATATAAAGATGATGTCTTTACAAGCAACCACAACGAAATCAGGTGCAGAAATTTACAGGAGACAGATAATTATTAATATTATCAGATAGAGGGAGGAGTTTGGGTTTGCTTGTGTAAGTATTATATATCAATCCATCGAAGGTCCAGTTTTGTAGTTAATGCTTAAGATGTAAAGTATAAAATGTTTATTAATTTGAGGAGATGAAAGAGAATCAGAGAGGTCCCCTAAGTGTAGGGATTGTAAAAGCTGTTTAGAAGTTTTTGTACAGATCAGTCTTAAGGGACTAGGAAGTAAGTCATGTTAGAGGAAAATGACATTGCAAAAATGTGATGAAATTGGGCCTTTTTTTTTTGGCACCAAGGCTTTGCTCAGTCAAAAGTATGAAAATGGGTAAAGATAGAAAATTGATTAATCTAATGGTTAAACTAAAAGTAAAAAAGTAATTATGAATTTTAACTATTAGATTAATAACCTTTCTATCGTCACCTCTTTTCATCCTTCTTTTCAAACAAAGCCCCAAGTGTTGCCTTATGAAGTGGCTGTATTTTGTGCTTATATTTGTTTTATCTTGCCGCCTACAAATAATCCACTGTTTGGGTCTCACTGATCCTATCTCTTGCTTTTCAAGGATACTTTACCTTTTTTTTCTTGCTTTCATTTTCTGTCCAATCATTACTTGTTTCAGAAGTGCAGTTAAGGGAATAAGCCTTCCATTCTATCCATCCACTCTTCCATTCTTTGACCAGATGCATAATTAGCAAGCCTAAAACCTTGCATATGATAACTAATGAATAATGATGCTTTGTACTTTCCAAAAGTCATTGGCTATTTGTATTCTTTAATAGGATCACATCATGAACATGTGGGAGAAGGCATTTTGCCAAGTGCCAACTATTATCTAATACTTACTATATTTGATTATACCAAAAACCCAAACGTTTGGTATTTGTCAGGCCAAAATCATACAAAAAGAACATGCTGGTACCCCGCAGAAATACCAAGCCTCAACAAACAGCTACTTTGCCGCCGCCGCAACAAGTGCAGATCTAGCTCGTGTGAAAGTAGCAATGAGTGATCCCAGCTGTAATTTATCATTGCACCCAAAACTCATTCGATAACTGCAAATGGTAAACATACCAACGGATGCCATTAGCTACTACCTGATACCACCCACAATCCACACTCTATATTTACAATGACAGCTAGGTTGGAGAGAACTAGAATTTACTGAATTACATCCGTTTGCAAATATGAATATCCACACAGAAATATAATTTCTTTCAGGATTCCTGAACTATCTACTAGTCAATTATTCTTCAATCTATTATCTAATTACCGGAGTATTATTTTTGTATTTATGTTGGCAAGCAAAGTTCTTTCAATACTTTGGCCCCAATTAAAACATTCAACTTGGCCACCAAAAAAACCAAACTTCCAACAGACAACAAATGGTTTTGAGTAAAGGAAATGGGAGATCTAAAATGTGGTGGCCAACAACAACAACATCAATAATAATAATGATAATAGCTCTAAAACAAAATTCTCATTTGGTTAAGCATACTGTAATTGAAAGCCCAAATAAAGCAATTCATAAGACTTAGAAAGAATAGTCCTATGCTATATATTAAGTAAATGCTAAAAATATAGTGCTGATTGCACCAAATAGTCTTGTCTTCATTTTTTTTTCTTTCTTCTTTTATAAGGTTTCTCTGATACATTCATGTATTTACATCTCAATATCTTTGTTTTATTTTATCACTTAAAGCATCAACCATTTACCAATTATTAATGTGTGTGTGAGTGTGTGTGTGTGTGTGTGAGAGAGAGAGAGAGAGAGAGAGCGGATAAGTACTTACTCTATGTCAGCCAAGTCGTTAATTAACTGAACTCGAACATCTGAGGGCATTTTAATCTTAAAAACAAACCTGTTAAAAAGGAGTAATGCATAATTATCAACCGGTAAAAATTCCGAGAGCAGCCATTTAAAAGTTAAAACAGACATGGCACTTACATTGTCACTTCCCTTACAATATCGATCAAGGCCAATCCTTTCCTTGTCTTCATTTCAGATATTCCTACAGAGAGTTAATCACAAAATAAAAAATGGTTTTTTAAAGAATAAAAAGGAAATCTACAGACTAGAATTGTAATAATTCTATAACAAACCGAGAAATTGAGATGAGTACGTGTGAAACTCTCCATAAATGATTCATTCAGAAGCCAGTAAGATATTTGCTCAATGTCTTTAGGCAATGGATTTCCAGTACAGAGATACACAGCTTCTTCTGTAATCTGCTGAGAAGCCATGTGTGTTGACTGCATACAGCAAAAAAAATTATTAACAAAGCAACTCTTGTTGCACATTCATGAATAACGCTAACAACACCAGAAATAATAGGCATCTTAATCTCCGAAATCCCCCTCAACAAGGATAATAAAGTACATCCTATTCTTGCTCAAGAGCATTTGGTTCGATAATAAGTGGATGTATCCCCTTGCTCAAGAGCTTGGTTTAAATCCCCTTCCCCAATCAAAAATTAAAAAAAAAAAAAAGTACATTTTATTCATTAACATCAGTATTGACATCACCTCAAAACACAAACACATAACTTGACACATCAAGCATAACTTAGACAAGGCTACACCACCTAAGAACAATGAAAGATCATATAATCAAGTAATACAACTTCTGTAACAAAGCAAAGAACAGATCGATACCAACCTGTTGTTTTACTGACTTACATTTCTAAAACAATTACTATTATCATACACCAATGGATGCAAAAAGCAATACAAGAGTAGGAGGTCTAAAAACCTGCAAAATGTTTAAAGCCTTTCTCATGTCACCATTGCTAAGCCGTACAAGTGCCGCCAAGCCACTATCAGGTGCATCAAGCCTGATCCAATAAGGCACAAATGTTAACAGTATTCTGGTGTAAGATTCAAAGATGTGGTCCAAAAAACAAAAGGAAAACCCAAATGACAACTACTAAGGCATTAATTTTTTACTTTTTACGATTCTAAGACAAGGTTGGAACTGATTTGAGCCAAGCTAGGCTTTAAAACATTCAGCATACAATGGTTACATATTTATGCATGCTTGAGCCAAACCTGAAAACGTACACTCCAGACTCAAACTGGGTTATTTAGGAAGAAAAAAAAAGCTCAAGCCAAGCTGAGCCAAACTCCTGCAGCTCATGCAGGCAAATTTGCAAATCAAAAGTTCTAGCTCGATTTGGAGCAAAAAAAAAAAATTGAAAGCTTTAGAATATGATCAGTTTGCAACTAAAAAAAAAGCAGGAAGACAATCTACTTGTAGGCTGACAAATCAACAGAGTTGATAAGGTTAGTGTTGGATTCATTTATCAAATGGGAATTGATCCAGGCTCAAACTGGGTTATTTAGGGGGAAAAAGCCAAATTCCTGCAGCTCGTAGGCAACTCAGCTCATCTGCAGCCCTAGAACCAAATAACAATTAAGATGCAAATCAAAATTTTCTGATAAAAAAAAAGCATTATAGGTAAAAACTATAAGCAACAGTCACCTTTCATTCTAGTTAGTTCCTATATTATGGATTTTTTAGATGATTATCACCACTATAGAAATTCACTCCCACCCCCTTAACCACATAGAAAAACACTTAGATTAGAAACATTTCGCTGATCCACTCCAACCCAATGTTGGAAACCAAATAAATGAATGAGAAAAACAAACAAAAAACTTGCCCTTCAGCTTCTATAACATGTTTAAGTCGCTCAGAGACGTGAATAGGATCAAGAGGTGCAAATCGGAACCGGGTACATCTGGACTGTAGTGCCGGAATGATCTTGTTGACATGATTGCAGATCAGCGCAAACCTAGCATTCTTTGTGTATTTCTCAATAACTGCAGACAATCAATGAAAATATAGGCATTAAGAAGGTAAAATAACTTGTCCATGAGATTAGTTGGTCAGGAATAATTTATACCTCTACGCAGGGCAAATTGTGCATCCTTTGTCATCGCATCTGCCTCATCAAGTAAAATCAACTTCACTGATGACTTCGCACTGTGAAAACCTCCATGTCAAACATCAATAAGTTACCTTTGCAAAGCATTTATTCAAGTCTGAAGATGATAAAGTTCAGATAGCAAACACAGACAGTCATAAAGATATAAATGACTGTTAAATGCCATACCATTATCCAGAACACACTTTGAAGAATCACACTCCCTCTCTTTGGAACACATTCAAATCATTCTAAGATTCTATATTAAAATCAAAGCACAGAGACAATCATGAAAAAAGTAGTCGCAAACGCCCAAAAGAATATCGCAGGAATGCAAGATAACAGCTGGATTGAATCAACAACTGCAAGCAATTTATGCAGTGCCATATCTAAGGGCAGATGGCAGTTGTAAAACTAATTCACTATAAGCAGTAACGAAGTAAATTAATTGAGCACCAAAAAAAAAATAATTTACCCAAATGAGAAGCTTTGAGTGCTAGCAAAATCTTGAATCTGTTGCCTAACAACATCAATTCCTCTATCATCTGAAGCATTCAGCTCCAGAATCATATTATGATACTGTGCTCCGTAAAGCTTCCGTGCCACTGCCAGTATAGTGGAAGTTTTGCCTGTTCCGGGAGGACCATACAACAGAAGATGCGGCAATCGGTTCTCGCTCGTAAGCCTATCAACTAATTTACACCAAAAAAAGAAAAAAAAAAACGAGTAAATAATTTGTTATAAGACATTGCGGATGCAATTTCTTTAAATTTAGTAACCTGGCAGACTGCTTTGATTAACCTAAAAATTACTAATTTACAATTAAAAAGGAAAATGAAAGAGAATAACTACGAAATGTTTGAAATCTCGAATAATTTGTTCCTCCATTTCCTGAAATTCCTTTCTTTTTCACACCTATGATTAAATTGAAACTGAAAAAAAAAAAAAAAGACAAGCAAATTAAGGGGGAACATATTACAAAAACCCTAGAGGGGGAGAGGAAGGAATTACTGGTGTCAACAATGTCGCGGTGAGCAGCGACGTCGGCTAGGGACTGAGGGCGGTACTTCTCGACCCAGGGAGTGGCTTTGGCATCGGTGGCTGCGACGTCGCTTTTGCCCTTGTTTTGCTTATGAGAGTGGTTTTGTTTCTGGTGATTGTCGTCTTCATCGATGTCCATCAATGAAATTACTTCCGCCATTGTCGTTGAGTTTTGGGTTATTTTATCTTGTTACAGTCGTTCAATCTCCACCGCTAGCTACGGCCGAGGAGAGTCAGAGGGTTTACACCTCACTGCGAATTTTTTATGAGTGTGATGGCGCCAACCCTGTTTTCGAAACGCGCTTCTTTTTGCTGTAGGGTTCGCCCGCTTTTATTTTCATTTTTCTTCCATTTATTTTTTCTTTTGCATTTTAACCCTAAAACTCTTAACTACGCAGTATACAGGAACTTCTAGGGGCAGCCGTTGTTGTCACCGCCCCCTAACACTCCCTCGTACATGAAGCCACGTTCCCACATTTTTCAACTAAAAACCGGCTACCGATTATTCAAGTCATCTCTGTCTTTTTTCTCTTTTTTTTTTTTTTTCGTAGTTCCAATTTTCAAGTCACATCTAAAAAGTTATCTAAAGACTAAAATGTATTTCGAGTGTTCCCAAAATATATCAACGTCATTGTTTTTGAGATAGTTTTGAATTAAACAAAATATATATACGCTATATTTTTTTCTTGTGATCAGTTTTATTTAATTAATTTTAATCTTTTTTAAATTTTCAGTATGTTTCAATTGCTTTTTTTTTACTCAAAATAAATTTTAAATTTAATTCTATGGTTAAAGTATTCAAGCAAATTTGTTATAAAAAATGAAAAAAAAAAAAACTAGACAATCATTATACTCTTAAATTATATTATTCATAATAATTAATTTTATGTAATCCAAAAATGTATGTTGTTTTATTGCACTAAAAAATTGCTTGTAATAAAAGAATTAAAATTTGACACACCTCTAAATTTTTTTTTAAATTAAAAAGATAAGTTAAATAAGTTTTTTTATGTAAAAATGGGTAATTTTGTAATTTTGTGAATAAAATATAAAAAAATTACTGTCCAAATTTCATATTTATTTAAATATTTTTTAACTTTGTTTATAATTTTCTCAACTAAAGTTAATATAATTTTACTCATGACACTAAATTTAGTAAAAGATTTTAATAATAATAGTTTTTTTAACTAATTTTTATAAGTAAATACTATGACAAGTGATTGAATAGAAAGGGTGTTATAATTTAGAATGAATTTCAATCAAAATATGATCTTGTTATTATTTTTTTTTTCTTGCTTTTAAAACTATGATTACATTTTACACTTGTTATTTAGTTAGGTTGTCAATGGTAATTTCAATCACAATTGAGGGAAAAACAAATTGTGATAGCATTGAGGTAGCACTATTTTGAATGATATAAAATTTAAAATGCTATAACATTACAAGTAGATACATAATAATATTTTAAAATTATTTATTTTTAAATTTTGTGCCTTCCACAAATGCAAATGTAATGCAAATGTTGCAAATACATAAAAAGAGATAAAAATTTATAATTAAGTAAAATATATAATATAAATAGAATTGTAGAAGTAAAATTAAAGGAAAAAAATACTATTATTATTGTATTTTTCGTGAGTTTAGCCTAACTTCATGCTCTTTCCATCAGCAATACAATCAAAATCAAAGTCATTTATGTTTTCGGAACAAATATTGTTGGAGATTGGATGAGACCACAAAATTGAAAAGACATGAAAATGTTTTGTCCTCGTCTTTCTAAATCAATGTAAGTCAATTTTACTGTCAATTATAAAGGGCAGTACATAACTTGTAATAAGTTATCGGTTTTGAGTTTAAAAGATGAAGAGACGGCGACTTCTTTTATAATCGAGGGTTGAATGGCAATGGCGGCTGTGGCTGCCCCTAGCATTTCCCCGCAGTGTATAAGTGTAAAAGCCTCTTTTTTTTTTTTTTTTAATTCATAGTAGTGGATAAAATCGTTCAAATAATAGTATCAAACGATTTTTTTTGCGATAATCATATCATCTCGTAGAAGTCCTGCACTGCACTGCACAGATCTCCAATAACCAAAAGATTTTTCATCGGCTCAAAAAAATTTTCACATCCATACTTTTTATGAATAAAAAATAAATTAACTTCTATTCAAATTTTAATAGCCTCGGCAAACTATATTCATAGTGTATATGTCATCCATAATAAATTTAAATATTTTTAACATGATATGTGTTATAATATATAAATTTATAGACTTATTACTATATATAAATTTAAAAAATCATCACTAATTTTTTTTGTTTAAGTGTGATTAATCACTTAATTGAATTTATTTAATTTTTTTAAAAAAAATCAATTTTAACTTAGATATCTTTAAATTGTAGATTTAGTTTATAAAATTTTATTTAGATTTAAGAATGCAGTTACACGTGTGAAATGTTATAACATTCTCACAGTATCTATCCAAAAGATAATACCAATTTGATTTCAAGTTATTCAAACTTTAAAATATATTTATAATTTATCAAATAGCTTAATTATTAGAAATTGATCTTAAAATTACTATAATAGTTTGGTGGTAGTTTAAGATAATTTCATCACATAATGAGTATCTATAAAAATTAATGTCTTACTTTGAAGAGACTTTGTAGTCGAATTTATTTAATTTTTTGTAAAAATATTTTTATGATTGTGAGATTTAGAACTTTGATATCGAAAATTCTTATAATATATTGCTAAAGTTTAGAAAAGATTTTCTCACCTAAAAATTTACATAGAGATTGCTATTTGCAATGCTCTTACTTTTTCATTATGGAGGATTTACAATCCATTTTTTATAAAAATAATTTATCTTCAAAAATATCTTCTAATATATTGGTAAGATTTGTTTGTTAAAGATTATCCTTCAATATATTTGTAGGATTTTATAAAAATTATTTTTTTCACAAAAATTTAGGTTATAAAATTCTCCAATAGTTTGATATAATTTATAAAAAAAAAAATTTAAAATCCATGAAAAATCTTCCAATAATTTAGTAAAACTCATGAATTTATTTAAAAAATATTTTTTATTCTGAAAAAAATCAATTAAAAATTAAAAAAAAATCAAAGGATTTTATGCGACTTGGCTCTGCTGTAGATAGGAAAACTGGCTAGAGTGGCTTGAAACTTAGCTCAGCTTGGCTTAAAAAATGGCTATTGAAAAACCAGTGCGACTAGGGTTATACATGTGTCAAATCCAAATATGGGAAAACATGCAGATCTTGAACACCCTTTTACCAAAACAACATTGTTTAGTAATAAGTATAAAGCTTAAAAATTTTCAATTTGCCTAGAATCCTTTTGGTCACTCTTTTTCTATACTTTTTTCTCTATTTCCTCTCTTTATAGTAGAAGAACACCGACCACCAAATTCTAAAAATCACGTTGGAATTTGAAGTTTTTGCTGAAATCTCATTGGAAACTTCTAATGCTACCAAAAAATTTAACTATTTTCTAAAAAAATCCAAAAATATTTTAGAGAAAAAAATACAAACCCAAAAATCCAAAAATTTCTAAAATCTAAAACTTTAACAATCCCTATAATTAATTAAAACCCATAAACAATTAAAACCTAAAAACAAAACTCTAAGCAAATTCAAAAATACCCAAAAACTCAAAAACTTGAATACAAACCTAGAAATTCAAACTAATTGCCCAGCAAATTCCCCAAGCCCATAAATTTAAAATTTCTAAAAACAAAATCAAATTAGAATCCTAGGACAAAATTCCAAAAACTTCAAAAGACTTCAAAGACCAACACCTAATTCAAAAGAACCCAGAGTCAAAATTTTGAACTCAATCCCAAAAATTCTTAAACCATATTCCTAAGAACCAAGAACAAACCTAGAGAATTTTTAAATAGCTCTTCTTGCTAATTGCTTTTAGTTTTCTTGCTTGATTCCCCTTGTATAGTTTCTACATGTCTTTTTGTGTGTTGCTAATTGGGTCATTATAGAGATTGAATCCTTTTTAATTTGAAAAATCCATCAATTCAAATGGATTTTTATTTCTTTGTGATTTAACTTGTTTTTATTTTTCTATTAATTAATTATGTGATTAAGCTTCAAAATTTTCCCAAAATCATCGAATCATTAATTCCCAAATCCAAGATCTTCACCCGTTTTTCTTTTGTTCAAACTTTCCATTTTTTTTGTTGCTTTCTAACATTTTTTTTTTTTACTTTGGCTTTTTTTTTTACTTTTTTAACCTTTGACTTGGACTCCAACTTTGACCAACATTAAAAATAAAATCACAATTAAAACAAAAATCCAAAAATCAAAATTTAAATAAACATTAAAATTGTGGCCTTTTATCCTTTTGGCCCTGAGGTTTCCAATAGACGCTTAATTTATAGTCGAAAGCCCATTTAAATTTTTGAAAAATTTTTAGACAAAATGAGATATCTACAACTACCCCTCTTTATGTATTTTCTATGAAACAAGAATCATACAAAGATCGAAAGACATCAAATTTGTTCGGGTTAAAGAAAAATTAAAAATTAAAACATTCTTAGCTTGAAATCCAAATATTCATAAAAATTTAAAGATTCGCAAAACATAAAGATTCACAACAACTCAGATTCACAAGAATGAAAATTTTGTAAGATTTTTAGATTCGTAAGAATTTTAAACTCATAAAAACTCAAATTCGTAATAATTTAAATATTTGTATGAATTGAAAGATTTGTAAGCATTTCAGATTTGCAAGAATTTTAGTTTTGTAAGAACTTTTAGATTGAAAAGAATTTTCAGATTCGCAAGAGATTCAATTTCATAAAAATTTAAAGATTCGTAAGAATTTCATATTCGCAAAAATTTTAGTTTCATAAAAACTTTCAAATTCACAAGAATTTTCATATTCGTAAGAAATTCAGGTTCATTAGAATTTTAAATTCGTAAGTTTTCAAATTCGTAAAAATGAAAGATTTGTAAGAACTTAGATTTACAAGAATGAAAAATTCACAAGATTTTCATATTCGCAAAAATAGAAGATTTGCAAAAAATTTTCAAATTCACAAGAATTTTCAAATTCATAAAAATTTCAAATTTGCAAGAATTTTAGGTTTGCAAGAATTCAAAGATTCGTAAAACTTTTAGATTCATAAGAATTTCATATTCACAATTGTAATTTTTAAGAATCCACTTCCAAAATCTCTAAATTCTATACAAGATTCAAATATTTGCATTCAAACGATTTTTGTTGGTGATTCACATCCAAAATTTAAAGTGTCACATTTCAAAAAATTCATGAATTCACATCAAATATTTCAAGACTCACATTCAAAATTCAATGATTCTCATTCAAAAATTTTAGAGATTCATAATAAAAAGTTAAAGATTTTCATTCAAAAAACTTAGGAATTCACATCCAAAATTTCAAAGATTCACATTCGAAAAACCTTTAGTGTCTCGCAGTTAAAATTTCAAAGGTTCTCATTCTAAAAACTTTATGACTTCACATCCAAAATTTTAAAGATTCTCATTTGAAAAATTTTAAGGTTTCACATCCAAATTTTCAAACATTCACATTCGATAAATTTTAGAGATTCACAATTATATTTTCAAATATTCTCATTTAAAACACTTTAATGATTATGCCCAGAAGTTTTATAAATCATGATTATTTTTGAAAAAAACTTCTTTAAACAAATGTTCTATAACTTTAAAATTTTGGAATGTTTTCCTTGTAAAAAAAAAAATCTCATTATGAAAGATCTTCCTTATTCGAAATTCAAAAGTCAAACATTTTCTTCTAACAAAGTAAAAATTCTTGTATGTAATGATAATAATGCAAATACCTTATAAATAATGCAAATGTAACAATCCAGATTCTTACTAAATGATGCAAATGCATGTCTTAAATAATAATGCAGATGTCATACCATAATTTAAATGTTCACTACATGAAGTAAATCAATACCCCAACCATGATGCAAATAGAATTATAAAAAAAAAAATTCAAATATTTACCAAATTATGCACATGTACTTGTTTAATATATGTAATACAGATGTCACTAAATCAATACTATGAAATTTCAATTGTGGTAGTAAGGTTTTTAAAACTTTACCATATTATATATTCCTTCTTAGCCTCTTAATACTAACAATTTCAAAATAAATTTTGTCAACTAATCCATGTTATTTTTCTCATCCAGTAATAACTCACAGGTTATATTACCCATTTACCATCTTCAAATCATCTTCTTAGGTTTTTTTCACTTTTATCATCTTGGATTTCTTTCAAAGGAATGGAAAAATCTTTTATGGACATTATCATTCACTCATATATCATCATTTTAATTCATGACAAATACGATTTAATCATACTTCTCAATTCATTCAAGGGATGCACATTTAGTAAAGAACAAGAAAAATGGTATTTAATATCGAAAAGAAGGTTGGTCAATAATAAATCAAAAATGAATAAAAGTAAAATACTATGACTATTTAAATGGGATATTAACAACCAAATAATGATTGTTTAGACAATTTTGAATTTTAACTCATAATTTTCTCTAAAAAACACATTCCATTGACATTTTTTATCTTTGAGCCAAACATTACCTATGTCTTTATGATCTTTAAATGAAACTGTTTTTTCAAGTTTTCACTTAAAACACCCTTTAGGGTTTTTAGTTTAAGTTTTCTTTTTTATTTCTCTCTTTTTGCTTTGCTTTTTTACTTGCACATCTTTTTCTCATCTTGTCCTCATATTTCTCTTTTCCCTTAATTCATCAGTGACATTTTAATCAAAATTCCAAACAACCTAATTGCAAACTTGCCTTAGTTCAATTCTTGATTTTTCAATTTGAGCATTCACATTTGGTCAAAATAGACTTTTTAAGGTACGTAATATAGGTTACAGTAGGGGGTTATGAAAGAAATGAATAAAATTTGCCCAAAATGTATTTGAATGGTAATCAAACCAATGATCATTTCTTTTCATGTAAAGTACCTTGACATTTTATCCTATCAATTTCTTCTTTTCTCTTTTTTGTTTATTCTTTCCCTTTTTTTCTTTTTTTTGTATTTTTATCATATTTTAATAAAGATTTAAGCATAAAAAGGCTTTACCCTTGAGATCATTAATGATCTTCACTTTTCAAGCTTCTTAAACTTGGTCTTTAGTGTGAGGGTGATTCTTGATTATGGTTTCTTAAAATAAAATTTCAACAGGCTAAAGGTAGAAGAAAGATAACTATTTCTCATCTCAAATATAAATACTCTCAATGAAAAATATTTATTAAAAAAAATAAAGATCACGTACTACATCATTTTTTTTCAATGAGCAAAAATTTTTGTCAGTTTTTTCTTCTTTTATTCAGTAATCTCAATAGATTAATAATCTTAACTTATCAATTATATCAACATGAATAATACTTTCAAGATTGAATCTTGAATTATTGTCATGATTGTTTGAACATTCATTAGTTGAAATCAGGGAATAGATATAAGAAAAAATATGAGAAGGTAAAAGTATAATGGTGATTCACATGAAAAAAAAATATCCTGAAAATGCATAATATATACGTTTTATTAAAATGATGAAAATAAAATGAAATCCTAGTACGTAAAAGAGATTATTATTCTAAAAAATACCAAAATGACAAGCATTTTCAATCGATTTTTTCGTATCCTTCTCAAAATTATGCCTTTGGGTGATTGGGTAAAAGATCTTTATTGGTATTCAACTCCTTTGATTCGTTAAAGCTCACTATGCTTGCTCGAATTAAATTTTGCACCTTGTGCTTAAAGGTAAGATATGTTTCTATGCAATAACTCACATTCTCATATGGTAATCACACATGGTATTAACATTATACCATCTGATATAGGGTAGCTTCAGTAGTTCCAAATGAATTGGGGATACCAGATCATTATTATCAAACCACTTACTTGGTTGTTAGGCCTTGAACTGGTGTACAACAGGACTAGACCCATATACAAGGGTTTGAAAGCTTGGTTGGTAAGTGAATGGGTAAATTGGTTGTGGAATAGGTTGGTAAAATACTTGTGTAATACTATTGATAATGGTGTAGTAAGCAGCATGTTGTGGATATGAAGTATAGCTTCTAAATTGTTGTCCCTTAAAACTTACAGCTTGGGTTTCAACTTTTTTTTTCTTAGGCATCCAAACTTTTTAGGCATTGATTGTACCTCTTTTTTCAAGCTTGACACTCTTGATGGCATTTTTAATAATTTTTCTTGAGATCATTATGTTAATAAAGCTTTTTATTGTGTTATTTATTATTTTCTCATAATAGGATATTCACAATGTGCTAACAAACAATACTATAATCTCTTTCTCAATCAAGAGTGGTTGAACTTGAGCATCATATTCCTCTACTGTTGGACATATTCTTTGAAGGATTATGTTGCCTTCTTATCCATGTTTTGTAAAGAAAAACAATCAAGAGTTAAGTTAATGATACGATGATACTGATTAGTAAATACCCGAATAAGCTCTTTTCAAGAGTGAACACGAGTTTGGTCTAGCTGTACATACCATATTACAGTTGAACCAGTAAAACTATCTTAAAACACATTCATTAATAATTTTTAATCATTGGTGTAGGCAATCATCTTTTGACAGTATATAGTGACATATATGATCAGACACTTAGTATCATTATACTTCTTAAACTCAGAAACCTTGAACTTTGGTAAGATTATAACATTTAGACCAAGCAAAGGCCAACTGCATCTATAGAACCATAGAAATTAATTCATTTCACAGCTTAAAATCTCTCATCGAGCATGTTTATCTTTTAATCAACTTTTAAATCCTTTAAACCTTCAACTACCTTTAATTTCATATTCTCATTCTCTTTTGAGTTATCTAGGTTAGGGACTAGGATTAGACCCGATCCAATTGCCTTTTTCATGAAAACAAGATTAACAAAACTTTGAAATTGCCCTTGAGTGGACACTAAAGGCATCTCAGGATAGGTATGTCTTATATGAAATGTAAATTATTGTAGAGGAATGCCTTAGATGGACTGGGCTAGACATGAGCCATAATTAAAAGGACACAGAGGGTTAACAACATCCTACAATGGATGGTCTTTAAAATTAATATATTTTTTCAGCCTTTCCTTTGTTTAGCTTGTGTAGTGCTTCAAGGATTTTGCTCAACTCCCCTTTGATTTTTTCTTGAGCCTTTTCTAATTTTTCAACATGACTTACATTTTCTTACTTCACTTATCTGACACGAGCTTGGGTGTTATACTATTGGTGAGTTGATTAAGCTATCCTTGAAACTTATGTATCACAATTTTAAAAATTAATGAACTATTCATGCACTAATTTAAGCAAAAACTAACTATTAATGGATGCAATGCATGGGAGAAAATATTTGCCCCTTCAAAAATTTTTAATAAAAAGAACTTTTAGAATTCCATAAAATTAGACTAGATATTTAACTAGTCTTTAAAGCTTATGTTGAAAATAACTTTAAAGCAGGTATTTTATATAGTCTTTATGCAAAAGAAAACAAGTAAAGAAATTGATTAGTTAACTCCATATAGTAGTAACAAAGAAATAAATCAAATAGCACATATAAAAAAAGCAAACAAAAGAATATGATTTCTAAACTTCGGGTCAATTCTAAAAGGTAAAAGAAACAATGGCTCTACTTATGGGTTAGGCTCTTTGGCTAACTATATGTGGTTTGGGTTAACTCTAAAGGTTTCTATATTGTTCTTCACATAATTATTCATCACAGACTAGTAAGGCACCATAATCCTTACCCATCATAGGGTACCAGTAAAATGGCTCAATTTGAGTGAAAGTATTTCACTAGCCCATATAGAGGCATAAAATCTCACAAAGGCATAAGTACTTTACTCTTTCCTAAAGGACAAAGTTTGGGTATAAAACTCATGTTATGCATATACAAGTGACTGCCATATATGAAAAAAATGATAATAATAAATAAATAAATAAAACACAAACAAGAAAAAAATTTTTAAATTTATTAAGTTAGGCTTGGTTAACAAGAAATCATTTACTGGTTTAACTCTTGAATTTTCCTAGTGGAGTTATCAAATTATCATAATGTATAGATCCGTGAATTTATTGTTAGACATAAATTTAAGGAGTTGCCACTAATTTTTTTTGTTTATATGTGATTAGTCAACTAATTGAATCAATTACATTTGAAAGAGAAATTTCAAGCTTGACAGCTTGACTTAGATATTTTTAAATAGTAGTTTCTAATCTATGAAACTAGATTTAGGTTCGCGAGTGTAGTTACGTGTAAGAAATGTTATAGCACTTTCATAATGCCCATCTAAAAGATGCTACTAGTTTGATTTGGCTAAATACTCAAATTAGAATTAAACGTTTGGGTGGTTGCTCAATTCAAGATTAAACATTTTAATTTGTACAAATAAAGATCAAACATTATCGATTTGTAACAATGTAGGATTTATTTTAACGATAAAAGGAATGTACATCTTACGCGTCGTTATAACACGTAAAAATAATAGAAAACAACTGATTAGGCAAAATAATGCTGATTTGGATTTTTTTTTGGGCAAAAAATGCCTTGAGCAATCATGTCATAAAAACTTATGAAAAATTTATGAGAGGATTATTGAAGGCATTTTTTGCTAATAATGCCTTCAATAACTCATTAAAAAAAATTTCGGGATTATTTAACATTTTTTGGCTAGAAACACCTTCAATAACCACATTTAAAATTTTTTTTAAGATTATTCAAGGTATTTTTTAGCCAAAAAAGCCTTCAATAATCCAAAAAAATTTTTTAATGGGGTTATTAAAGGCATTTCTGGCCAAAAACACCTTTAATAATCCCCTCATAAAATTTTATAATGTGATTGCTCAAGATATTTTTTGCCAAAAATGCATTAAATAATCTCAATTTTTTTTTAATGAGATTATTGAATGTGTTTCTTGCCAAAAACCATATTTTTAATGGAGTTATTAAATACGTTTCTAGTTAAAAACTAAACGCCCTCTAAATCATATTTTCACAACTAATAGCATAAAGCAACAAAATTCACAAGGCGAAATGCTCATTGATATAAAAAGAGTTTTAACAAACATTTATAGACCATTCATAACAATCCTAACGCACTATCAAGCATATAAGTTAAGTTTTCAAAAAAATTTTGAGATTGAAAAAGATTACACAAAACACAAGTGTAAAAAAGAATGAGATAAGCCAAATTATTTTTTAGTTGCCATCTCTACCATGTCTACCACCAATAATTTTATTGCTTTCTTTCAATTTCAACTTTAAAATACTAACTTCTCTCCTTAACTGCATATTCTTTACGATAACATCAACTTCACCAACATTTTCCTTCCACTTTGAAACTTCATATTTCAAACTTTGAACATGACTACATACAAATTTTTCTCTTTTTTTTTAGCTCCAAAATAATCTCTTTTGCTCTTTCAAAAAATTTAGGATCATGTCATAAATGAAATCCACAAACAGTGCTTTACAATCACACCAAAGAAATATTAGTAAACAAATTCCAACAAAAACACCCAAGAAATACCAGTAAATTTACCGATCTACAGTCACACCAAGAAAATATCAAAAAATAAATACCAGTAAAAATATCACAGAAATATAGGTAAAAATATCAAAAAAATACCAGTAAATTTATCGAATAATGTAAGCATCCATAAAATCTTCTACCAGGATTGCTATTCGTCTGTGAAGTCCATCTAACTATCTTCATATTACAGTAACAGAAAATGAGTTCTCTTTTAAAGTCTTATTCTACAGGTAACTAGATGAAATTAACTTATATATGTTTATATCATAAAACCCTTCTCTAGAAACCTTGCAATTTTAATATTTTGAAAACAAATTTAAGGAAAATCAGAGCATGAGAAAAACCCAAAATTTATATCAACCTTGAATTTACATTGCTAGATGAACTAATATTTGAAGAAAATATTGTATTCAGATGTTATTTCAACAAAAAATTTTCTCAATTTATGATGAAAACGATAAGAAACAAGGAGAAAACCCTAAGCTAAAGTTGTCTCACAAACAAAAATAATAAAGAAGAAAGCCAAAAGAATAAAATAAACTTAAAAAACAACCATAATAAACTAAAACTGTCATTACATGTGGATAAATTAATTTCATGTCATATTTTTGTCTGTCATAACTATTACACGTAGGTAATTTAACGGTGCATAAGATGCATTTTTTTTAATAAATTATATATTGTTATAAATCGATAATGTTTAATCCTTATTTGCATGAATTAAAACATTTGATCATGAATTAAGCAACCACCCAAATATTTGATCCTGATTTGAGCATTTAGTTGTTTGATTTCAAGTTATCCAAGCTTTAAAACATCTTTATAATTTACCAAATAGCTTAATTATTGGAAATTGATATTAAAATTCATCCAATAGTTTAGTAGTAATTTAAGATAATTTTCTTACTTTAGAAGTATTTATGGAGACTAGAATTATACTCTAAAGAGGCTCTGTTGTTTGATTCATTTAATTTTTTTGTAAAAAACTTTTATTTGTGATAATGAGATTTAGAACCTTGGTATTGAAAATTATTATCTAAATTCTTCAATATGTTTATAAAATTTTTAAAAAAAATTTTCACATAAGAATTTACATAGAAATTGCTATTCACATTGGTCTTAGAACTTCCATAATCGAAGATTCACAATCTATTTTTTATAAAACTAATTTATTTTCATAAATATCTTTCAATATGTTGATAAGATTTTCTGTCAAAGATTATCCTCCAATATGTTGGTAGGATTTATGAAATTATTTTTTTCGCAAAAATTAGGTTATAAAATTCTTCAATTGTTTGGTAAAATTCATAAAAAGAAAAAAACTTAAATCCATAAAAAAAATCTTTCAATAATTTGGTATGACTCATGAATTTATTTTTAGAAAAAATATTTTTTATTTTGAAAAAATAATCAATTAAAAAATAGATAGATTTTAAATAAAAATAAATTAAAAAATAAAAAATACTATAAGATTTAATGCGACTCGACTAGGAAATGACTCAGCTGCATATAGGAAAATTGGCTAAAGCAGCTTGAAACTTGGCTCAGCTCAGCTCAAGAAATGGCTATTAGGAACTGGGTGCGAATCGGTTAACGAGCAAGTTGAATTCGGATATGGGAAAACATGTAGATCCTGAGCATCCTCATTCCCAAAATGTTGTCGTTTAGTGATAAGTATATAAAGCTCAAAATTTTTTCTTTTACTCAAAACCCTTCTGGTCACTTTCTTTCTAGACTTTTTTTCTTTATTTTCTCTCTCTACAAAAGATGAACACCGACCACCAGATTCTGAAAAATCATGTCGTAATCTAAAATTTTCACCAAAATCTTGTTAGGAATTTCTAATCCCGTCGAAAAATTTAACTATTTTCTTTAAAAAATTCAAAAAATTTCTAGAGAATAAAATATACAAACTTTCAAAATCCAAAACTTTAGCAATCCTTAGAATCAATTAAAACCCCAAAACAGTTAGAATATAAAAAAAAAAAAAAAAAACTCAAAGTAAATTCAAAAATACCCAAAAACCCACAAAACCCAAAAACTTGAATATAAACTAAAAAATTCAAACTAAATGCCCATAATATTCCCCAAACCAGAAATTTAAAATTTTCAAAAATAAAATAAAAATAGAATCCCAGGACAAAATTCCAAAAACTTTCAAAGACTTCAAAAACCAAAACCCAATTTAAAAGAACCTAGAGTCAAAATTTTGAACTCAATCCCAAAAATTCTTAAACCGTATTCCCAAGAACAAATAACCAAATCTTGTAAATTTGTAAACAGCTCTTCTTGGTAATTGCTTTTGTTTTCTTGCTTGATTCCCTTCGTATGATTTTTGTAGGTCTTTTTGTGTGTTGCTAATTGGGTCTTTATAAGGATTGAATCTTTTTTAATTTAGAAAATCAATCAATTCAATTGAATCTTCAGTTCTCTGTGATTTGATTTGATTTTTTTGTGAATTAATTCTATAATTAAACCTCAAAAACTTCCCAAAATCATCAAATCATTAATTCACAAATCTAAGATCTTCACCAGTTTTTCCTTTGTTCAAACTTTCCTTTTTTTTTTTTGTTTTTTGACCTTTTTTTTTTTGTTCTGACATTATTTTTTACTTTTTTAGCCTTTGACTTTAACTTCAACTTTAACCAAAATTAAAAATAAAATCACAATTAAAATTAAAATCCAAAAATCCAAATTAAAATTAAAATTATGGTCTTTTATCCCATTGAGCCTGAAGTTTTCCAATCAAGACCCAATTTATGATTGAAGGCCCATTTAAATTTCGGATAAATTTCTAAGCAAAATGAAATATCTACAATATTTAATAAAAGTATTATTAAAATAGCAATTAACAAATATAATTAACAATAATTTTTAGTTCAAAAAAAATCACATCCTATTATATATATGTATATATTATAGATAAAGATATAATATTATATTATATACTATTATAGATATAGAAATACATTTCAAATAAAGAAAATTGATTTTAAATAAGCTACAACATGCTTGAACATCTTTCAAAATCCAATAACTAATTATTCTAAGAATATAAGTAGAAGAATTATATAGTTAATATATGCATTTCTAACTAAAAATTATACTTGGGGTAGCAACACTTTTTAACCTTCACATTAACTTCCTTTGGATGATAAAAAAAATGAGCAATATTTACTAATAATTTTTCTAGTAAAAAAAATAAGGGGTTACTATGTATCATTAAATATGTACATTTCTACTGAATTAAACATTCGTCTTTTATTCTCCATCCAAATATTTGACTTAATGTTGATGCATGTTTCAATTTACACGAAAAGAAAAGAGTTTAAATCCCCCATTTTCAATAGACATAACAAAGCAAAATGTTTATGCTTGTTGAAAAGATTTGTTTTTGATTTTGCCATATAGAAACAATAATTTGTGAATGTTTAATTGGATAGAACATAATAAAATGGCAATTTGTCTTCGCATGCTTTTATTTCTTATTAGACATATAATTACACATGTGATCTAGGGATATCTTTGATTGCATAAATTGTCATTGCATGAGTTGGTAAAGTTTGAATATTTTACTTATAAAATTTAGAATTTTATTACTAGCAAAAAAATTTTTTTTTATGGACAATCTATTAATCAAAAGAAAGTTTTCTCTTAAACTTGCTATTTACTTGGATTAAAGAAGTCTAGTTTCACTCTAAACTTTTCTTAAAAAAAAGAATACCAATGTAACTTACTTCCAATACCACTGTGTTTTTGTATTTTTCATATGATCTTAGATTACATAATAAAGATAATCAATTTCCATGCAAAAAAAAAAAAAACCAATGTAATCTATTACCAATACTAATGTTTATTTGTATTTTTTTCATATGATCTTAGATTACATAATAAAAATAATCAAATTTCATTAAGGATGACAAAATAAATGATATCTAACAAGTTCTAACCCATCTTGATTTGATAGGATTGGATTTTTTTTTTGATATTAGAAACGAGTTTGGTTTTAAGTTGCACCAACTTAACTTAAGTATATATAAATTTTTTTATTATTTATTTATTTTATATTTATATATTAATAAATTTATTATTTAATACTTTAATTTAAGATAGTAAGTTAATAAAAATATTATATTTATATATAATTAAAATGTGTTTTATATTAAAAATATTTTATAAATATTATATTAAAATAAAATTATTAAATTAATTTTGGATTGATCAATTCTATTTATAAATATATAGATTGAATATAAAAATTAATATTTTTATATTAAATCAATGTCAAGTGTACATATTAAAAGGTCAGAATCAGGATGAGAAAAACCCACCCGATTGACCTGTTTACCATTCCTAATTTTCATCACATAAATCTTGTCATTCTTGATTTGAATTTAAAACTTCTAAATTATACTAATCTTTAAGCTTAAAAATGATTCTTATAATTGTTTATATATATTATGCATGTAGTTATTGATTATGATAAAAGTAAACCCAAACACATAGTAGAATATCCTTAAAAAAAAAACACAAAGTAGAATATGGTTGTATGAAATAAGGCAAGCAACCATTAGTAATTATAGCAGTGCACTAATTTTTTTCCTGCCCACAATAATAAAAAAATATATAAAAAGATATTTTCATATTCACAAATATTTATTTTATTCAAATCATGAAGCGTACATACGTGTTTGAGTTTGACATGAAGTAGTCTCCTCTCATTTAATTTTAAAAATTATGTTATGTAATTTTATTTTTTTTAAAGAATTAACTATATATCATTTTTTAATTTGTAATTAAAGGATAAAGTTTGAATAAAAATATACATTAATTTGGAATAATTATTTTATATTATCTTTTTCTCCATTTATTTAATGAAAAATAATTTTCAAAATATAATTTTCGTAATTTTTTGTATTTAGATAAGAAAACCCAAATAAAAAAGATTTTTGGTCAAAAGGTAAATAGTGCCAATGCTGAGGAAGTTTTTCCAAATTTATAGTCTACAAGATAATTTCCCCCACTCATCTTTTTTATTTTGGTTTGCCAAATCTTTCTTCCCTTGGAGCTCCCTAAGGCCATCTTACAAGCTCGATAGACTCACCCAACTTCAGTAGCCTCATTAAAGCAATTAGAGGTGTTTATAGATGGGATGGAGTTGAGTTAAGGTCGGTTTCATATTTAGTATTAATAATTTATATATTTATTTAGATATAATTTAATCTAAAATTTTAAACTTCAATTTTTTTTTAAGTTTTATTTAAATTAAAAAATAAATTTTAAATTTATTTATTAAATTTAATTTATATAATAAAAATTTTAAAAATATTATTAAATTAAATTTAATGAGATTATATTTAATATATATATATAAATTAAAATATATATATAAAATTAAGTTTAATAAAATATATTTTTTTAACTTTTATATATATGTGAATTGATTTATATATAATTCACATATATATAAAAATTATAAAAATAGTATATGTGAATTTTGGTATGATCGAATTAAACTCAAACTTTAAATAATTTATTCAAGGTTCAACTTAAAATTTAAATAAATCTAAAAATTATATTCAAACTTATTTAATAAATTTTAATTTTTAATCAAAATTTTCTAAAAAATTGAACGAACTATTAAGTTTGAACAGAATAATCTGACCTTTAAACAGGACTAGAAGCAACCATGACAATCTCTTTCGTCCATGCTTTTTTTTTTTTTTTCCTTCAATCACCAAAACCCTCATTTACTTGTAAATTTCTTTATGTAGCTACCAAGAACTGAAAAATGAGATTACAATCCAATAACATCCATATCAAAATGGGGGCAACAACGGAAGCAAAATGAGACAAATTAAATGTCTCGTCGAATAGAGCACCTTAGGCACATGAATCATATGAAGAACACCTCACATATTTGTTCTTTCCTTGTTGATGCCATGTTTACATCATAGCTAGTTTTATTACCATTAAAAAAAAATTTTCACAAGCCCTCATAAAAGACTTCTCCACAAGCTTTCCCTATGCAAATCAAACCATGTTAGAGGCAAGTCTGAAGAGAGGTGCTTAAATTGGTTAACATGATCTGGAAAAGTAATGGATTTGAAGTATTTTCAAAGACTTTTCTTTGGATTTAAAATTATGATACCATGACAAACTTTGTGAACAGGAGTTGGAGGCGTTAGATATTTATAGGTAGGGAAAGAGAGATAATAATGACATAAAAGGTAAAGAGAAAAAAAGAAAATATGGATTATTTTTCATTTGAATTAAACATGGAAAATTGATTTTCTCTTAACCATCAAAACAATAAAAATAAAATTTTTAATCTCTTTCAAAATTTTTTTTTAATTTTTTGGAAAGTTGTTTTTGTTTACCAAAACCAAGCTTAAATAATTAATTATGTAAATTTCTCTCCAGATTAGGAAGTAAAAAGACAATTGGCTTTTACAACTGTCCCTTACCAAAAATACATAACTCACTTTATATTTTTCTAAAGAAGATATGTAGTATAATTCATTGCAAGCAAGCCGCATGACATATTTGTAGATAGCAACTAAAGCACTTTACCCTATATAAAAGCATGTTTGACACTAGTAGTAATAATAATTATATAAACAAACATCAGCTAACATATAGGTTATTGAAAAGACAAACTGCTAAAATCACGCAATCATTTATAATTATCTTTAAATTTGATTAACATTCTAAAGTCTTAATCATAAATCACAACCATTTGATTAGTTTTTTTCATATTTGTTTTTGTACAAACTACTAATAGAAAAGAAAGACAAATTGTAAAAACACAAAGAATAAAATTATTATTTCAAATAAGATTTAAATATTGTTTTATTTAATGTTATATATCAAATCAACTGTGCATCTTCAAAAAATTAAATTTGTTACTGTATATTTTAATTTGATAAAAGAATAGTTAAATGTTGGAATATTTTGTATAATATTGGTTATCAACAACTTTTAATTATTTTTAAATAAAATTTATCATTAAAAATGAATGATAAATTTGATATATTATCCTAAATCAAGTGATAAATTTAGTTTTTATTTTATTTTATATAATTATATTGAAGGCATTACTTGTTGATCACGCTGAGCACGTGAAGACGGAAAATCACCAACTGCCCAATAGGATACCCCTTTGCCAACGCCTGAAAAGGTTGGGGCAAAAAAGATAAAATATCAAAATTGGTACCTTTTCACCAAATTCGCCTTTTTGTCTACGGAAAAAATTTTCAATTTTCAAAACCCAACAATGCCTGACACGAGGGGCATATCCGGCAATTCAATCAGATTCAGACAAATTTAAAGAAAAAAAATTAATCGAAAAACGTAAATAAATTAAATTAAAGCATCGTTTTGGAGGGAGAGAAGAGAGAGAAACAGAAGGAGAAAGACTGCAGCTAAAGGGCGGCGGGGTCTTCGCTCGTCGCGTTCCTCTTGCCGGCGTGAAAACCCTACTCCTTTTTTTCTTCTCCCTTAAACTTTCACTTTCCTTTGGCTTTTTTGTTCCCATTCTTTTGTTTATCCTCCCAAAGATGTCAAGTCGGTCACATCGATCCTCCATCTCGCCGTTCCGTTCACGCAAATCTCCAGTCCCATCTCCTTCCACCAAAACGACCGGTCGTCCGGTGACTCCTTCGTCAACAGCGTCGTCTCGTCCTCCTTCTAGACTCTCCCCGTCTCCAGCTACTTCCTCTAGTCCTAGCCCAGGCCCAAACGCGGCCATTGTCGTCTTCGAACGCCCCGAGACCTCTAAGCCTAAAGAAAATGTCACCGTCACAGTCCGTTTTCGTCCTCTCAGGTACTCCCTCATTGTGATGTCTTTTATTGGTCCGTTATTTAGCTGCTGATGACAGTACAGAAGCTTTGTATATTTAATTAATTAATTAATTTATTGAAACAGTCCGAGAGAAATTAATAAAGGAGACGAGATAGCGTGGTATGCAGATGGGGATTATACTGTAAGGAACGAGTTCAATCCCTCCATTGCTTATGGCTTTGGTTAGTAAAACTTTTTCTTCTTTTACATTTTAGCAAAGGTCTTTTTTTTTTTTTTTTAATATGGATTTTGAGTGCAAAAGTGAATAAAAGGAACTGATTAAGATACATTTTTGGTTGCAAAGATCCTTATTATTTGTTTAAGTTCTACACGAGGGTTATGTTTTCTGACAATTTAATGAGACTAGCTTTCTTGAGCTTCGATATGTGCCACCTTTATTTTTTGAAATTTCTTATGGTTATTGATTTTCTAAGTTGATTTTCACGTGTATATTACAGACAGAGTGTTTGGTCCAGCAACAACTACACGCCATGTATATGATGTTGCTGCTCAGCATGTTGTAAGTGGCGCCATGGAAGGGATAAATGGTAACTTTCTTTATCTTTAGATGTTAATTTCACTGTTCTTTGAAGTACTGTTGAGAGAAGTCTGCTGTGAGTCAATATGAGTGGTTTATGACTGTCACAGTTTGGTTGTGACGTAAGGATGGGATATCTTAAATGTCCAATGACCCTTTAGAATATTAATTACATGACAATTATAGTATTGCTTTGTATGAATTTTAATTCCAAAGTTGGTGAGGAAAGAAAAACCAGCCTTAGTTAATACACAAATAAATCTTGCTGAATAGAATACATCTCATGCAAAATTCATAATGAAAAAAAAAAAATAATATTCATTTCTTTTTGCAACTGTATCAAATTCAAGCAAACAGCCAAAAATTTTAAGAAGGAAAATAGGAAGAAGACTTGCTCATGTTCTTTGAAATTTTAGAAAACTAAATAAGGATAGATCGGTGGACCATAATCATTATACTTTTTTATCTAGAATATGGAGTCGTTATTAACTTAAGTCAATTTTAAGAGAAATGATGGTCTTCTAGATTAACGTAAAATGTCTTTTTCATCATGGTGCAACATTAATCTAACATATTCTATATTGTTAATTTAAAACAGTGGAAATTTTATTATCAAATTTTCAAATTGCTAAACAATGTATAATTAAGAAATGTCAATCTTAATATGCAAAATTAAACTGGTTTAACCTTTTTAGAAATTGTATTTATTGAAATTATACGAGAAAGAGTAATTTCTCAATAAAATGGTAAAAAGAGATAACACATACACTATTACTTATTTGGAAGATTTTGTTTATAATATAAGGCCTATTTTGTTTCTTAACCTGCTTCTGTAGTAATTCAAATTGGATGTAGACAAAGTTTACATGAGAAGAGACTATGTTTTATACTAATTGTCACATCATGACGAATTGCTAGAGGATATTATTGCTGTGATCTTATGCATGCAGGCACAGTTTTTGCATATGGTGTTACAAGTAGTGGGAAGACTCATACAATGCATGTAAGTGTTGAACAAGAGATTCTATCACTTCTCACCTGTCATCTCTGCCTGATAAGTTGTATATATACCATGGACAAGTTTTTTATCGGGTATTAGAGCTTCTTTTTATTGATTGATCTATGTGGTGGATATTGGATGATTGTGGAATGATTTCAATGAAAATATTTTTTTCCTTGGAAAGTACAACAAACATTACAATCAATATCTTTCTTACACGAAGTGGCCTTGTGCAAATGAGAATATGTGTGAATTCTAATGTTGCTGTTTTAAACACTTTTATCAGGGAATCAATAGAATTTTAGTAATAAATGAAGTCCCTTGGTGTAGGGGATTATCTACCAGTGTACCTCATAGGGGAGGGGGGGGGGGGGGCTTCCATGGGATGCATCATGTTTATCCTAGCTCTGCTACTTAAGTATCATGGTGCAACCTTGACCTTATTTCTTGATGTAGGGGGAGCAAAAGTCACCTGGAATCATTCCATTAGCTGTTAAGGATGTATTTGCCACCATTCAAGAGGTAATTGGTTGATCTTCCATTTGATTGATTGTGTTTTTAGACAATATCTTTTCATTGAGAAACCTTGCTTTTGTATTTTAGACACCAGGGCGGGAGTTTCTTCTTCGTGTTTCGTATCTTGAGATTTACAATGAGGTTGGTACCTGGCCTTATTTTAAGTTTATGATTTTATTTTCATTTATTATGCTAAGCTAATAAATTTCCTTAAAATGGTAAAAGTTAATGTCTGGTGGCTTTGAGTTGGGAGTTTTTAGGAAACATAAAGAAGTAACCAGAAAACAATAAGTGTTTTTGGTCCGTGTTGTAGAGGATTTTATTCTTGTCTTGTGATGTTCTTACACTTTGTGTTCACTATCTGGATTGAAGGGAAGTTTATGTAAGATTGAAGTCATGATAGTAGGTATTGTATATTGTCAGGGATTTCATAATGTTTCATAATATTTAGTCAGTTTAGGAGCATCTTTTCATGTGGCTTCAAAATTTTGTTTAAGTTAGGTTTTGCTTGTTGAATATAAAATGTAGCAAAAGCATGGGTAAGCATTAAAGGATCATTACTTGCTTTTTTTATGTTTTTAAATTCTTTTCTTTCTTGGCATGGTTAGCCTAGAAGGAAAGGTGCAAGCAGGTAAGGTTTCAGATGATTAGATCTATCATGCTATTTTGTCTGTATAAAATGGTTTTCTTGGACCGGAGACTGCATTAGTAAATTGGAAAGATGAATTAATTTTCTGAAGATCTTTACTGTAGCTCTGCTGTAAGCATTATTGACCAATCGATCTTAGTCTGCCTAGTGTTTGGTTTGTTGTATTTAATGATCCCTAGAAGCATCATGTCTTGTCCAGAATCCCTGCTCATCTTAAGTAAGTGATTTTCCTACTTCTTGCTTGGAGGTTGCTGTTAATAAAACCTTTTGCTTTTGCCCTCTTTGGTCACCAGGTCATCAATGATTTACTTGATCCAACAGGTCAGAACCTAAGGATAAGAGAGGATGCTCAGGTGATATACCTTTCTCTACTTTTCACGTTGCTAAGTCTGATATTTGTATCCTTCATAATTTTCTATGGAAGTTGTTCTTTTATAGTCCTTTGTCTCATGCGATCTGTTTTTATTCCAGCATATGCCCTGCTTTGTGGTAGATTTATATTTGACCTGTACGCTTATGCCTACAATATTACATCAACTGCTGCAGCTTGTATCATGTTCAGAGTTTAAAATCATTTTGATTTTAATTTGGGGTGCATAACTTGAGCAGGGAACTTATGTTGAGGGAATCAAAGAAGAAGTTGTTTTATCTCCTGCTCATGCTCTTTCCTTGATAGCATCTGGAGAAGGTATAGTAACATTCACTTTTGTTTTCTAATAGACTTTTATACAGAAACATTTCTGCATTGATACGCTTGTCATTTATTTTCTTGTAGCATAGCTTTTTTTTTTTTATATCTATATCATAGTATATGTTTCACGTAGAAACTTTATTTAATCCTTTAATTTTGATCTTTTGTCAGATTGTATGATTTCCTGATTATTTTTGCTCTCTTATTCTCAGTTCTACTTTCTATTGTTTAACATCTTTGGCTGCTGTTACAGAACATAGGCATGTTGGTTCTAATAATTTCAACCTTCTTAGCAGCCGGAGTCACACTATATTCACGCTGGTACTTTTCTATTGTTTAAATTAAAACTTAATAATTTCTTCTGTCTTTAGAAGCTTAAACCTTTGTTTGAGCAGAATGTCTTGAATTATATAATATCCCTGTATTAAATAAAGGCAGAGGTAGCAAATCCTTTCATTGCCCTCTTTGATAGAAATAAAGAGATTTAGTTGGGCTGGGCATTCTGGGTTCCAATGTGCAGGGTAGAAGGGAAATTAAAGTGTTCTTTTGGCTGTTTTTTAAGGGAAGAGGATGTTTGTTTTGTAGAAGGTTTTTCTTGGTTGCTTTAGATGAATGATTCTAATGATTCTATCATGACTTCTCTTTTATTGTCTTGGACTATCTTTTTTAATTTGGCATTCACAATTCTTCATAACCATTATGAATGATCCCTTTGATGAGAGCCTACACTAATTTTTAAAAATAATAACAGTTATTTCCCAACCAAGGTGTTTTTGTTATTTTGTGTTTGTCCTTCTATTGTTTTTCACAATTCTTGTCTCACGTTAGTGAAATATTCTATTGACTATCAGACAATTGAAAGCAGTCCACATGGGGAGAAGAATGGGGAAGAAGATGTGACGTTATCCCAACTGGTAAATACCTTGCTCATTTTCATTATTAGAAGTTAGGATATCTGCAAGGTTTAGCAGATCTTTGACTGTGATTCTTTGTTAAAGTCAAACTTGATGGTGTTGGTATCTATGTTGACTGGATTTTTTTTTTCAGAACTTAATTGATCTTGCTGGATCTGAAAGCTCTAAAACTGAAACAACTGGATTGCGGAGAAAAGAGGGCTCATACATAAATAAAAGCTTACTGACTCTAGGAACTGTATGACATCACTGCTCCTTTCGATTGTCTCGTTTCTCATTTTTTACTTTTGATGGTTAGGTTATAACCTTTTCTACTTAGCTGCATGATTGCTCCCCTTCACCTCCTTCCCTGTGAGATGTTATTCTTACATATTCTATATATAGTGCAATTTACTTGTAATTATGAATCTTCTGAAGAACTACTTTGGACAATTTCCTGTTGTATTAATGTTTGCTTGCATTGGTGCTAGTTCTTGTGTTGCGTTAAAATTGATTAACTTCTGAAATTGTCATTGCATGATTTTGAAGATTTTGTTCAACCATGCATATCCTTTACCATGCCTATATTTGTACATGTTGCTAATGAGCTGGCATATATTCCTGATGCAAATTTGATCAGCAGATCTCGAGACTTTTTGCTTATTAACTGTATCTCATTCTAGGTAATTTCTAAACTGACGGATGGAAAGGCAACGCATATTCCATACCGAGATTCCAAGCTTACCCGTTTATTGCAGTCATCCCTTAGTGGCCATGGACGGATTTCTGTAAGTTCAATTTTGTATCTTAGGGAATTCAGTATTGCCATTATTATGGCATTTTGTGTGAGATTTTTGTTTATTTACTTTTCCCCCTTTTAAAGTAATGTTGCTGGTGCAGCCATTGTTTGCTATTTTTTGTCATCACATTGTATTGCCAAAGCATGTTTATTAATGTTCTTTCTTTTCTCAACTTTGTTGCAGCTCATCTGCACAGTGACACCTGCCTCTAGCAACAGTGAAGAAACACACAACACATTAAAGTTTGCCCATCGAAGCAAGCGTGTGGAAATCAAAGCTTCCCAGAATAAGGTAAATGCTGGTCTTATTGTTTATTTGTAGTGCTAGATTAAACTTTGTAGGGCTCCATGTGATTAGTTTGCTTTACCTGTTTAGATTATGGATGAGAAGTCACTTATAAAAAAGTACCAGAAGGAAATTTCCTCTTTAAAGCATGAACTTGAGCAACTAAGGCAGGGGATGATGGAAAGCCCTTACATGGCTGCAACCACACAAGAAGATCTGGTTAATCTAAAGCTTCAGGTTTGTTGCTGTTCCTTGGAGACTTTTTAATACTTGTCCAGATATTTCTACCAAAGGCTCCGTGTAAAGTAAAAAGTTTCTGATACTTAGGCCAAGACCTTGACAGAATCATTGTAATTGTGATGGAGTGTATGATATTGTTGGTATTCTTAAATTCCGATTAACAGGATGTGATCCAATTAAAATAAAAATTGTCCAGCATAACCCCGTAAACACCAAAATAGCTGATTTTATTAAGGTGTCTGTCATTTCTTATTATTTGTATCTGATATGCATTTGTTTTTGGTGTCAAAGCTGGAAGCTGGTCAGGTCAAACTACAGTCACGATTAGAGGAAGAAGAACAAGCAAAGGCAGCATTGATGGGAAGAATTCAGCGATTAACTAAACTAATCTTGGTTTCCACCAAAAATTCCATGCCATCAAGCATTCCGGAAAGGTCTGGACGTAGACGGAGGCATTCTTTTGGGGAAGATGAGGTGTGTGATCTATCATTTGAAGCGTGACTAGCATGAATTGTAGTTTCCTGGTGTTTCACAATCTTAGATATCATACTGATATGTAGAATTAGGCTTTTTGTAGTAAATCATTTCTGTGGTATGGTTCTCTTGACAATTTGAGTTCCTGGGTACTATTTCCTGAAATTTATGTTAGACACATTTGATGATTCATGTAGGACAAGTAACTCCAAAACTCAATTTTCTTAAAATCTCAATAATTCAATAATCAAAGTCCCCTAAAACTAATACAACTTAGTATTTATAACTGAACCTAAACATTAATAAAATATAAAATACCAATTATGACCCTAAAACCTTAACTAGTAGAAATAAAGTAAAATACTAATAAATTTTAAAAAATCTAAATAACCTAAAATAGCCTAGATAAATAAATATTACAATCAAACTCATTAAATATAAAATAGAGTCCTAGATAACTTAATGTCCTAACTAGGATATTTTTGTTCTCTATCAATGATGCAGCTAGCATATTTGCCAGATAGAAAAAGAGAATACATAATTGATGATGATGCTGGAAGCTGTGCTTCTGAGCTCTCAGTGGAAGGAAGGGATGACGTCACAAATCTGGATGAGTTGGTTAAAGATTATAAAAGGAACAGGAGACGTGGAATGCTTGGCTGGTTTAAACTAAGAGTAAGTTCGGATATGTATCTTCCTGTTACTTCTTTAGAATGGAGTGTGAAAGTGGAGTTTTTTCATGGACTGTGGTGTTTGTGGCAGTAAAAAAATTTTCAATTACCATGGTTCTGTTGTTTCATTGTTCCTCAACTTTTTATATGTATGCTTCTTTCAAGTTATATCTCTCTAAACTTTTTTTATGCTTTTCTTTGGTTGTGTAGACCATGCTAAAGCGCTGCGATCTAGTTTATATTTATTCTCTGCATACTTAATAAAAATTGCCGTCAATGCCATTCATGTCTCTCTCTGTTTGTTTTATTGTGTTACAGTTAACCCTTTCCCCATCTCGGCCCCCCCTCCTCTTGTGGCTTTACATCAACAGTCTACTGATTTTTCTTGATTTCTTGCATGTGTGTGTATATATCAATTCTGCTGAATCTAAGACTTGGATGACTATAACAGGTGATCAATGTGAAACTTTTTTCATATCAAAGAATGCAATTATGATAACCATGAATAACTCACATTTTTTAGAAGTTATAGTAGTTTCTCATGAGAGGAGCAGTCGTTAAAAGGTTAATCCAAAAAAAGTTGAAATGATTCCTCATAACAAGTAACTATCATAGGATTAAGGATTCCAAACAGAAAATAAAATTTCACTGTAATCTTTTTCTCTTGCTCAGATTTGTACTTGAATATTGAAATGAGAGGAAAACTCAATGTAGGTGCTTCTAGTTATTTTTTTTCTGTTTTCTAAAAATTTTTTGTTCGTAGGACTATTGATTTTGTACTAGTAGATTTAAAGAACTAAACAATGTCTTTAAGAAATTTCCCCTGCAGAAACCAGAGAATCTGGCTGGACTGCCACCGAGTGCTGATAGTGGGAGCTCGGCAAGTGGGTCTCCTGCATCTTGTTCAAAATCTTTGCAAGACAAAGTTACATTTAGTGATACAAAAGATAGACGCAGAAAATCAGTTAGCAGTAGAGGAGATGATCCAGCAATTATTGATTCATTTCCAGAAAGAACGCAAGCTGGCGATTTGTTTAGTGCAACTGTTGGAGGTCGTTTGCCTCCGGTAAGAACTCTAATTACTTTTGGGTGTTTGTTTTCATATATCAGCATTACAAGGTAGCAAGTGGTGCAGCATGGAAAGAAGTTTCCATAACTTAAGATTTTTTATTTGGTTTTATTTAATGAACTTATATTAATTGGTGTTTTGCTTATTTTCCTAGTAATAGGGCTTTAGGATCATATTTGGTACTTTGTGTTTCTATTTTGATTCAGTATTTAGCTCCAAGTACCTACATCAAATTCCCTCTGGCGTATATAATTGCCATGTCCGGGTCCAGATTTCCCTAGGCATAATGTAATTGAATATATTTAAAGAGAAAAGGATATCATGCATTAAGAAATCCTGGTTTCTCTTTATTTTAGATCTTATCATATTTCTCCAACTTATTCTATTAAAAGCTTTCTAAGCTCATGCCTTGTTTTAAGAGAAAAGGACATCTATTTCAAGCTTTCTTGATGGATGATATCATTCTCTTAAAATATATTTAATTATGTTATGCCTAGGGAAATCTTGTCCTTATTTGTTCTTTTAGGTTTTCTGCATTTGTGCATTGAGGTTGCTGGTTCTAGGATGTGCTTTTACTCAGGTTCACTGCCTTCTTCTACTATGTTGTGCTAAGATTATGCATAAGAGTGCTAGAATTATGTACATCTAACATTGTTTGAGATTTTCTAGGAAAGTCCGTACTGATTTTGTGGTTATTTAATATTAGCTTGTCCAGTAGCTTGCCACTGTTGCATATAATGAAATATTTCTCTTTGGTGCGGTTGTATTGGTTCTGATCCTTAAGGTTTTAAGTAAAGCTATTGCATACTTAAGTTCTTGTAATAAGTTTTCTTGCTCTTACGATCTGTGGAAACTAACAGTTTGTTTGCTCATGTTGTGGGGTTATTAGGAAAACATGTAAATAAGTGCTTTAGTTTAACTTATTGCTTGAAACGTTATATTAACTGGGAGCTGAATGCACTTTCCAGAGCGGGACCACTATTACAGATCAAATGGATCTTCTTCAAGAGCAGATGAAAATGCTAGCTGGAGAAGTGGCATTATCTATTAGTTCTCTAAAAAGGCTGTCAGAGAAAGCAGCTAGAAGCCCTGAAGATTCACAGCTTAGGGTGATCTACACTCTATTAAATTCTGTGCCGTTTGCAAATTTCTAAATTTAATTGGTAATGATTGATAACTTATGATGCTCATATTGGTTAATACAGGAGCAAATGTGGAAGTTGAAGGATGAAATTAATGAAAAGAGGCATCAAATACGTGTTTTGGAACAACGAATGATTGGCTCTGTTGAGAAGACTCCCGATATATCAAATAATGCTGAAATGTCGCAGGTAAGCATGCATCAAGTAACGGGTTAGTTGTTGGCCAAAAAAGAAATTAATTGATCGGTTTTGACAGAAATGAGACACTTTTCTGTTACATGGATGGAATCAACAAATTGAAAATTAAGCTTTGAAAGTTCACGTAGATGGTTAATATCAGAATTTTTGGGCGATGCTAATGAATTGAGAAGATGAATTTGCCTAGTGTCTTGCTTGGGTTTTTCCAATATAATCCACAACTTTCCATGTCAGTTGGCAGAAGAAATGTGTAATATTATATTAACCCTATGCATTGGGGTGAATAACTACTACTTTTGAGGTTGAAGATCTTTGTTAAAAGAGCTCTCCTATCTCACTCTAATTTTTCAAATAATCTTTCAAGTTTTCCCTTTTTATTATATTTCAAAGTTTCAATAAACTTTGTCTTACTGTAACCTTATTTCTATTGAGGATCAAATAAAAAATAATAGATTACAATGCGTTGACTTTTGAATGTTGATGACCAACAAATAGAAACTAAACTGGTGTTTTCTTTTTTAATAATTTTTTGGGGGATGGGTAGGGGTGGGTAGCTAGTAGGTAGGAATATCTCATTTGATTATTGCTCATTCACTGTGAAGGCATTTTTCTTGGCCTCTCTTGCTGATTCAGTTTATTACATTCTAATGCAGGCTCTGTCAAAGCTTACAACACAGCTAAATGAGAAAACTTTTGAACTTGAGGTTAGTTATCCTGTTTACTTAGTTGATGTGGGAATGGTATTTCAATGTCAAATGCCGAGAATACTTTACTAATTCGGGTGCTTTGTCATGGAATGCATATTTAAAGATTAAATCAGCAGACAATAGGATACTTCAGGAGCAACTTCAACTGAAGGTAGAATTTCTAAAGTTGCATTTCTTCCCTTTGCATTGTTATTTTAGTCTTTGTATTGTTAATAATCTTTGATTCTCCTAATAGATATCAGAGAATGTTGAGATGCAAGAAACTATTCTTCTACTAAGGCAACAGCTGAATAATAAAAGCTCCAGGAATCCACAAGAAAGTGAAGATAATGAGGCTACCCCAGAAAAAACTTGTTCCGAAGAATTTTTAGAGAACAATGATGGGAAGAATGGAATTGGTTCATGCAAAGAAACTTATGGTGATGTTAATACACCAACTAGTGTCATGAGCTTGAGTAGAGTATTTTCCAGGGAGGACTCCAAAGAGTGTGACAAATGTACCACTTTGAATTCTCAAGTTCTTTTTCAGGTTATTCTTTTTTCTTTAATAATTCTGGCATCTTAAGCAATTTGAACTCAGTATGCTACTTCTGTTCAGTGCTTACTGAAGAGAGGCATATTACTCTTCCATGAAGGGTTCTGCTGACGTGTTCAACCTGTTTTTATTTTCTTAGGCTGCTGAGATAGAGAGCCTGAAGCAAGAGAAGGTCAAATTAACAGAAGAGAAGGATGGGCTTGAAATTCACAGTAATAAATTGGCAGAGGAAGCTTCATATGCAAAAGAGTTGGCAGCAGCAGCTGCAGTTGAACTTCGAAACTTGGCTGAAGAAGTAACCAGGCTTTCTTATGAAAATGCTAAACTGACTGGTGAACTAGCTGCTGCAAAAGAGGCCTGCTGCAGATCCAACTGTTGTCAGAGGACTACACATGATTTTAGACAAAATAGCATAAGTGGTGCTTGGCCTGAGGTGCGTCACAGGAAACAAGAGGATGGAATTCTCATTGAGGAGTTGCAGAAAGAACTTGACATGAGAAACCAAAGGGAAGCTGCCCTGGAAGCTGCTCTATCTGAGAGAGAGCAAATAGAAGGTGATTTGCAGAGAAGAATTCATGAAGCAAAGAGGCGTGAGGAAGATCTGGAAAATGAACTGGCAGACTTGTGGATGCTAGTGGCAAAGATGAGAAAATCTGGCGTTAATGCTGAGGACATATCATCAAATATTGCACAAACAGTAGCAAGAAATGGGCCTTTGCCATCCAATGGTCGGTCATTTAAATTATTTAATGAGGAAGAAACCTTTAAAAATTTACATGGGATGAAAACATATGAAGAGTTAAGAGCTTGCTATCAGGAAGAAAGGAGAAGATGTGAAGAACTAGAAAGGCTTGTTTCCAGAATGAAGGTATGCAGATTCTTGATTACATTTTGGCTCTTCCTTACTCTTTTCCTCAATTATTTGGATCATTAATGAATTAGCAATTGTTGGTGCTCTAGTTTCAGGTGTGTAAACCTGATTTTGGTTTACAAATTAATTCGCCAGCAAATGCCAGCTTCCAGATTTCATGTGATCTTCTGTAGCTTAGGACCATCTTTCATTTTTTCTGAAGTTTAATAGCCTGTTAGTCAAGCTGACTGTTGGGCTACAGCTTTGTGTATTTTATTGTATACCACATATCTATTCTAATATATTATGCAAATAGGATTAAAAAATTGTGTTAGAACTTAGAAAAGTTTAAATCTAAACTGATCAACTTCTTTTTACAGGGTGAAGATATCAGTGGTTTGGATGTTACATCTCTTGAAGAACTACAGAATTTTCATGTTGAGGCTATAACGAAGATTTGTCATGCAAAGGTTACACCCCTTTATACATTTTCTGAAAACATTGTTGTATTACAATAATTTGCCATCCTTTCTTTTTTCCTTAGTCTAACTTCTTTTATATAACACCTAACTTAGCTGGTCTTAATAAACAGTTATACAAAGCATAGTTGTGTAATGATTTGAGTACAGTCTCATTTCTTTAAACATTTAGGTGAATAATTATTATCATGTATATTTCATCCAATGACATTTTGAATGCTTAATATTGGTAATAGCAGTAAGCAATTTAAGCTTTTAAGGAGCTATGAAATGGATGTAAAAGTTAGCAGTATCCTGTATCATATCTTTTGTGGTTCTATGTTATAGTATTTATTTTCTTTTCCTAATTTTGGTTCTTTTACTTTTGCAGTGTGCAAATTATATGTTGTAACATGCAGAGTTTAACCATTCATAAGAGGATCTTGCTTATTGTTTTTCTGACCATCGAGGTGAGTCCATTTCTTTTTCCTTTATTTGGCAAACGTAAATAAACTTGTGTTGACCACTTTATACTTGACAAAAGAGGAGAGAAAAGAAAGGAGGAGGGGAATACTACGAACAAACTGCCCCACTGAACTGAACTAAATTGAGCCCTTAATCATGATTAATCATAAGTCAAATAGAATATATCCGTATTATTTTTCTGGATGAGTGTTGGTAAAGTTGCTTACCAGACCTGAGTAAATAAGCCTTCACCTCCAGGCTCGATGAATATGTATTTTTTAATGTCTGTGTAGATTATTTTCACCATCAAGCTATAAACTAAAGGACATTGGTGGAAGAGATTAGTGTAGCTCAGTATCAATCAAAGCCTCCTTAAGTTAAATGTGTATTAATCCTTCTTTAAAACCCAGAAACTACTCATGATTGGGGCTAGGTATTGATTTATTGTAGTAGGATCATATAAAGTTCACCAACAAATGTATTACTATGATGGATTATAACTATTGCCCATTTTGCTGATTTTATGCAGGTGTAATTTATTCTGTACATAACGGAAATATTAACCAGATTGATTCGTTTCTGAGAAGGCCTCTTCCATCATAATTCTTTGGTGAAGTGACTACCAACCGGAGACGCATCTTTTCCATTTCGGGAAATGCCTGAAAACATGTCAAAGTTTTTCAGGTTATATTTGAATTTCTTCTGCAACAGATATTAGTATCACCTTTTGTATTTTGGGATAATACCCATTTTCATTTTATATCTTGTAGGTTACAAAAAGATAGAATAGTTGTAATGTGCCTCTACAACCAAACAAAATGTACGTATTTGACGCATATGAAGTCGTTTTGTCCTATCTGTTAAAAACCCGCATGTTTTTCTTGCAGGAAGCTTGTGTTGCAGTATAATTATCTTCTAAGACGCCAAAATTGTCTGCATATGGTTGTTGAAAATCTTCATCATAATCGCTGTGCAAACTATTAATAAACAGGACAAAAAGAAAAAGAACTGACAAGAAAATGCTAAACAATTGTAAAACGAAGTAAATGCTGAGAGAATGCATTCTTGGATTTGCGAAGCTATCACAAATTGCAGACACCTAGCCAATTCGCTGCTTCTCATTATCATAAATCACCATTTTGTCCAGCAAGGACATGTCTGAGGAGCAAAAGTCAGAAAATAGAAGAAGAGCTAGCTAATAAATGACTCAAAAATAGGGTTGGCTGCTTAACTCATCAGTTTTGATTTGATTCGATTTTATAAGATTAAATTTTTTTTAAAAATTAAATTTTGGATCAGATTTAGTAATATTAAAAAAAAATTGAAACTAGATCAAATTCAAATTTTAGATAAATTTGATTCGATTCGATATTATATAAAAATTAATTTTTTATTTATGTATATTAATATATTTTTAAAAAAATATTTTATTAATTTTAAGTTGAATCGGGTACGATTTATATAAATTATATCAAGTCAAATTTGGGTATGAAAAAAATAAAAAAAATTTTGGGTCAAATTCAAATTTTATGATCATAAAATCAAGTCAAATTTAAAACGAATAAAAATTTTTTTTGATCCGATTTATTGCCAACTCTACTTAAAAATATAAACCTAGCAATAAAATAATGACATATTTTATATGAAACTTACCTGCAACAATTCATATTATTTTAAAATATATATTTTTTATATTTTATTAAATTCATAAATTTTTGTTAAAATTTTAAATGGTATTATTTTTTATTATTATTTTTATATCGATCTAAAAAATAAGAGAAAAGACCATAGAATCCTTGTTTCTTTATTATTTCTTACCTCCATTTATGTTGCAGTCTTCCAATCCTGCTTCTGTGCCACTAAAGATTCCTAAGCGTGCATTTCCACGTTCATGTGATAGAAGACCATGTTAGATGTGTCGGTGCAAATGCCCGTGCTTGCAGGGGCGGATGGTAAGCATAGCTAGGGGGCATTGCCCCTCAATAGTTTCGAAAATTCCTTTTTATTCATTTGGATATGTATATTTATATTAAATAAATTTAAATTGGATTTTTTAATTTAGATTTTTTAAATTAAAAACATAAAATTAAATTAATATCTATTTATTTATTTTACCAACTAATCATTATTGACAAACATTTAAAATCAATTGATTTGTAATAAATATTAAGTTATAATTCATGTGAATTTTAAAAAAAATCAATTTAACTTTTTAAAATTTAAAATTTATTGAGTAAGATAAATTAAATTTGAAATTTCAATTAAACATTTTTAGTTTCACGATAATATGAAACATCAAAATTTATCTTTTTCATTATAATTGTGCCTAATTTTGATAAAAATTAAAAAATAAAAAATATATTATCTCATTAATAGATTGATCAAATTTATTTTAATTTTTTTTATATCAGCTATGAAAATCATCAAAATAAGACTATAAAATAAGATGGAAGATGAATTTTTTTTTTTTATAGATAACATGATTATTAACATAAAAAGAAAGATTTAGTTCAAATTCAATTGTTGAAAATTTTATTTAAAAAAAAAAAAACATTGCTCACAATTTTAAATAAAATTATTTATTTGCTATACTTTTATTTTGAATTAATAAAATTTAAGATTTTATAAGTTTTTTATTTTTTTCGTATATTATTATATATATATATATATGTTTTAAGTTAATAAAATATATAATAATATAACTCAAATGAAAAAAAGAATATAATATATATACATATATATGTATATATATATCATCTATATATAAAAGTGTGAACTCTAAAAGTATTAATAGTGAATGACATAAATATTCTTATAAATTTTAAGAAATAACAAATTTACTTTTAAATTTTTAAAATTTTAAAATTTTTAAATTTTTTAGTAATGATTATTTGTCATAAATATATAGCTTTTATTAGTTAGTTAGTTATTTAAATTTAAATCTAAAAGTGTTAAAAATGAATAACATAAATATCTTTATAAATTTTAAAAAATAACAAATTTATATTTCAATTTCTAGCATTTTTTATTTATTTCATAAAGATTATTTGTCATTAAAAATATAGCTTTTATTTGTTAGTTATTTAAATTTAAATCAATTAAAAATTTACAAATAAAATTTATATCAAATTAAACTACATTCAAAATTTATTTGTGGGATATGGTGGGCCTATTGTCCAAAATTACTCAAATTTACTCTTATCTTTATTTTTAAAATTCTTTTATTAAATTTCATAAGTAATAATTCAATTAAATTAATATAAAACAGATTATCGTCCTATGGGTTGTGGTATACTATGAATAAATGATATTGAACAAAACATAGATAAATTTTTTTTCTTGTTTCTCAATTACAAATAGTTTTAGTCTAAATTATTGTATCATAATGTGTATACCCAAAAAAATTTAACTTTATCTTAAGTAAAGCATATAATTTTTCATTTTTAAGATATAATCTAATTTACTCTTAATCTTTTTTAATGACACATATCATGAGTCCTTAAATATATTTATATTTTTTGTTTATTTATTTTAGATTAATTGAAATTAAAGTTCATACAAAATTATAAATTAAATTATAAAAAAATTATTCAAAAAGAGTAATACATGTATTATGGTAAATTTATATGTTTGATTATTTTTATTTTTATGATAAATATAAATTTTTATGTTTAATGATTGCAATGATTAATTATAATATTTCTAATTACTCTATGCAATCACGCCTTAACATTATAATACTTAAATAAATGTTTATTTTATGAACAGAATCTCATGTACCATTGAATTGTTACTAAACTTAATTTTTATTTTATCTTCTATAGATTGATTCTATACTACACCCAAGTTAATTTCGATCTATCCTTATTTTTTTATAGTTAATGTCAAATATTTAGTACTTAAGATATTTTTATGAAACCAAAGTCAATATTGCTAAGAAACATTAATTTTGAAGAAAAGAAATTATTTGATATATTATTAGTTGAATTTTTTTTATCTTCTAAAGTGAGTTAAGAAATTAACACATCACTCACTTTTTTTAATTTATTTTTTTAATATACTCTAAAGCCTAAAAGGTATATGTCACACTACTAACTTCATTTGTGAAATTTAAAATTTATATTATCAATATATTTTATGATTTTTTCTTGAAAAATATAATTTTATTTTTTTCAATTAAGAATACGCTAACATATTTTTATGTTTTGATAGTAAAAGATATTGATTAATTGTGCGTGTTTTGTTGAATGATTAAAGCTTTGTTAGTTCTCTAATCAATTATTATATTCTTTGAAACAATAATGTTATAGTTCATTTCATTTTATTTGTTTATATACTTAAAGTATATGATTATTGATTTATATTCTTATCATGAAAGTATCTATTTAATAATTATTTGTACTTTTATGAGTGTGTTTATTATATATAAATACATATACCATCTATGATATATACATAAAAAGAGTGAACTCCAAACAATATTAAAAGTGATTTTTTTAATTGGGTAGATTACTATTAATAATACATTGCATGCCAATCGTGTATGTTTAAATAATTCTTTAATTCATAAAGAAAGGAAAACTTATAATTGAACTCGTTAATTGCATGATAAAAAAATTGAAGCATGATGATGCGAAATTAAATATATTTATTTATATAGTCTTATAATTAAGATAAAAAACTAACTCAATTGATAAAATTAAATTATATATATAATAAGATAAATGAATCAATTAATATTTTATATAGATCCTAAGATTACTAAATTAGTCTTTTTATTACTCAATAGATTAATATATCATAATATATATGAAAATAAAAAAAATATTAAATTATAGATGATAACGTGAACTCTGATTTTTTTTTTAATTAATGTGTAAAAGGTGCTCCATTTGAAATTTAGCCAACTTTACTATACGTAGTTATTTAAATTTTAGCTAAAAATTTAGATTACTAACAAACATCTGCATACTTTAAATTTTATAACCTACTTTAAATAAGAAATTTTATAATTAAGAAGATGTTTAATATATATATATATCTATATTATATATAAAATGTGATAATTTATTAAATTATCTCTACTTATTTTTATTTAATATTTTTTAGCAAATTAAAATATTGTCTACTTTTTATTTATTTTTTTATTAAAATATCTTAGTTAAGTCATTCATGCCTCACTTAATATAAGAAATACGACTGAAAGATTTAAAATAGTTTTTCTATATATGAATATTTTAGTGTTTATAACACATTTTACCTATTAATATGTTTTATACAATTAAATTAATTGTAGAGGATTTAGTGGTAAATAAATTATAACATAATGGTAAATGTATAATATTCCCTCTATCTTATTTTTTTGTCCATCTTTTTTTTCTTTTTGGATGTCCTAAAATTTTGTTTATTTTTTGTTTTAGACGTCTAAAACTCTTACTTTTTTATATTTTAAATTATTTTTTATGATTTTTTTTTTTACTTTTTAACATTAAAAATTGTAAAACTTTAATTTTATAAAAAAATTTAATTTTAATATTAAATACGTTAAAGTCAAAACTTTTTTTTAACTCCGTAAAAGTCAATACAAGACAAATAAATAAAGACGGAGAGAGTAATATAGTAGCAAATTATTAATAATTTTATTATAAATTAGTGATAATTTAGACACTATTCTTAATCTTTTAATCTTTCTCAAATATTTCAAAAATATTCAAATTTCGAAGTTAGAAGTAATCAAATGATATCACCAAGTTATTAATGAAAAAAAAATACTCTTTTTTCAAAATCATATATCCTTTAATAGATTAACTACGAGTCTCATTTGAATTTGATTGAAAATGAAAATTGGGCATACTCTCTGTTCGAGCTTGACCAATTACCAATTAATAGAAAAAAATTCAAGTTTTTTTTTATTAGGTAGATAAAATGGTTTTTTTTACATTTTTTTGTTTTGATGTATTTTTCATGTATAAATGGATATGTATAAATTAGAAATGTAGTATGACAAAAAAAATAGGCAGAGATAGAAAAGGAAAGACTTTTTTTTTGCATTTTTTTTATTTCATCAATTCAATTTATATATCATAATAGATCCTAATCTATCCTATATTTAATCAATGATAACTCTATATTAAATTATGGATAACTTAATAATAAATAAATAATTGATAAGATAATAGTATGCCAATGATAACATAATAATAAATACATAACAATATAGTAGTAAATAACAAATAACTTAATGGTAAATTATTTACACATAATTATAAATATATAATAATACAATAGTAAATTAAGGATAATTTAATAAAAATAAGTGATAACTTAATAGTAAAGTAATGATAACTCAGTAGTAAATTAATAATAATTTAATAGTAAATAAGATTTAGCTTAATACTTCCTCCATCCCAATAAAATTGTCACATTTTTATTTTTTGTTGGTCAATTTTTTAACTTTAATAACTTATTATTTTATATTTATTATTGATAAAAATATGAAAAAAAAAATATTTTAAAAACTTTAAATAAAGTGGTTTTCAAATATATGTTTTATAAAATTTGATTTATTAAAATATTTAAAATAATAGATGTCAAAATTAAAAAATTTTAACAAAAAAAAGTCAACTGTGACAATTTAACTGGGACAGATAGAGAGAATAGTAATTAATTGATAAATTTAATAGAAAATCATAAAGAACTTAATAATAAATTAATGATAATTTAGTAGTAAATAATTTAGAACTTAGTAGTAATTAATAATTAAAAATTAAAAATAAATTAATATAACTTAATAGTAATCATCCATAAATTAACAGTTAATTAGTGATAATTCTGTATAGTAAATTAGTGATAACTTAATAATATATCAATAATAATTTAACCGTAAATAATTGATAACTTAGTAGTAAATCAATAATAATATAATAGTAAATGCATAATAACTTAATAGTAAATCAATTATAACATAATTATAAATGCATAATAGCATAGTAGTAAATCAACGATAACTTAATAAAAAATAAATAATAACTTAATAGTTAATCATTGATAATTTAATAGTAAATCAATGAAAATTTAGTAATAAATTATAGATAACTTAATAGTAAATTTGTTTTAGTTTAATAGTAATTAAATTATAAACTTAGCAGTAAATCATAAACAACTTAAAAATAAATCAATGATAATTTAGTAGTTAATCACTAAAACTCAATAGTAAATCAATGATAACATGGTAGCAAATGCATAATAGTATATAGTAAATCATTGATAATTTTATAGTAAATTATTGATAATTTAGTAGTAAAATCACTAATAATGTTATAGTAAATTATTGATAACTTACCTGTAAATCAGTAATAATTTAGTATAAATTAATAATGATTTAGTTATAAATTAGTTAATTATTAACAACTTATTAGTAAATCATCAATAACTTTATAGCAAATTAGTAATAATTTTATAATAAATTATAGTAAATTAGTAATAACTTTATAATAAATTATATATAACTTAATAGTAAATTATCAATAATTTAGTAGTAATCGTTTATAACTTAATAGTAAATCATCTATAACTTAGTGATAAATTAATGATAATTTAGAAATAATTAGTGATAAGATAGTAATATGTAATTAATAACTTATCTGTTAATTAATGATAACATTTTTCTATACTTGAAGTTACTAGTGATTGAACCTTGGTTACCGGAAAGAGTAAAGCTAGAACTTTCATCATTAGGAACTAGAATAGATCTACTATGAACTTATTCATTAAAAAAATTTAGTAAAAAAAATTCTAAATTTGAATGAAACAATGATGTTAATATATAAAAAGAAAATTATCTCATATATTGTAATTTATTGATAAATTAATAATAAAGCATAAATAACTTAGTAGTAATTGAATTGATAACTTAGTAGTAAATAATTAATAACTTAATAGCTAATTATTAAAAAGTTAGTAATTGATCAATGGTAATTAGTAAATGCATAATAATATGGTAGTAAATTATTGAATTTAGTAGTAAATCACTAATAACATACTAATAAATCATTTATAATTTAATTGTATATCAATGATAATTTAGTAATAAATTAGTTAATCATTGATAATTTTATAGTAAATCATTTATAACTTCATAGAAAATTAGTTATAACTTTATAATAAATTATCAATAACTTAATAGTAAATCATTGATAATTTAATAATAAATTATTAATAATATAATAATAAATTAGTTATAATAATATATCAGTGTTAACTTAGTCATAATTTATTGATAACTTAATGATAAATTAGTTATAATTAAGTTGTAAATCAGTGATAACAATAAATTAATGATAATTTATAATAAATCAATTTTAGCTTAGTAGTAAAGTATGGATAACTTAATAATAAACTATTCATATTTAATGGTAAATTAGTGAAATAATTTAGTAGTAAATCATTGATAATATATAGTAGTAAATCGTTTCTAACTTATTAATTTTTTTTTGTTTTGGTTGAATATTAATATGGAGCTATATTTTTTTAATATGTGTAACATATTTGATTCATTTAAAAAATTATATTTATTGCCATTTAATACCAATGTGTTGAAATTACAAATATTTGTGGATATTGTACACATATATAAATGATTAAAATAATATTCATATACCAATTACTATAAAAACATAATTTTATTGAAAAAAAATCAAATTTTGAAGTGAAAATTTGGAATGACTTTATCTAAATTTGTACGTCATTGATCGTCTATTTAATAATAAATTAATGGTAACTAGAGTAATGCTATATTTTTACTAAAAATAAATTGTTGTGTTCTGTGGTATCCTTTATAACACTAATAGTAACTATATAAAAAATTATTGTCTTTAAAGATATTTTTAAAATGAAAGAAAGAAATAATGAGTCTAAACTCATTAGAAAACATTATAGAAAAATTACATATAAGTTATTTTCTCAAGTACATAATATTTTAAATTAAAATACCTGATTTAATAATACTAATAATAGTACGAATTCTATAAATTATAATTTTATAATAATATCGGTTAAATGATAAATTTTTTGTATGACTTATACTAAATATATGATTAAGTATTTGTCAAATAGAGAAATTACTCTATTTTAATTAAAAAAGAGTTCAAATGTTAAAAATATATGCATTATCAATTTTAAAATCAAGATTTAAAGCATAGTTTACATTTAAAATATAATATCTTTTGATATTTATCTAAAATAGATCATATCTTATTAATTTTAGAATTCTTATATAATTCGTTATTTAACAAACAATAATAATATTGAACCAAATTAATTGAGAAGAGTATTTCAATATTTAAAGAATAACATTAAAATACCATTTGATTATGATAAGATATATTTTTAAGTAAAGTGTGTTATTTAAACTTTTATTATAACATATTTTAGTAAGTTATACATATTTGTGGCTTTTTAAGAAACCAATATTCGATATTAAAAGTAGTTTTGTCAATATCCCTTGTAAATATATAAATAAATATCATTGATGATTACATCGAGATATTAATAATTCTTGATTGCTTTAAATTTAAAAAAAAAATGTTTATGTAATATTTTTTAATTGGTAAAATTCATGTAAGTATGCAATTTTTTACTATAAAATTAAACTACAAAATGATTTATATGACATAATTATGTGCATATCAAAATTAGAGGTAAGTGATCATAAAAAAGAAAACATCATATATTTACTTTATTTCAAGCAACAAAAACTTTATAACAAAATATTTCAAATCAAAATAAAGAATTTAAATTTTAAATAGCAAATAGATGAAAAGCAAGAGTTTAAATGAGTTCAACAATAATTGATTGTCTAAAAAATTTATAAAATTGAAAATAAAAATTTATTACCAAAAAAGTTTTTAAAAAAAGCTCTAAAAAAAACATAAAATAAAAAAGAAAGGAAAGTACAAAATCGAATTTGATTGTGGTAAAAGATAATCTTTTGGAAAATTTAAAAAAGAAAGAAATATATATAAAAAAATGAATGAAGATGATGATCTAAAAACACAAAGACTTAAAAAAAGTCAAAATAGAGAAAGATTAAATATTTATTTTTTATCGAAATTTTAATTAAAAATTTTTGTTATATTTATTTTTTTCAAACTTAAATTTATATTTTCAATTTAATTTAGTATGATGATAGTTATTTGAATTTTATTACTATAAAAGTAATAAAATTATTTTATTATATTAGAATTATAATTTGATTAATAATTACGTGCTATGCACGTGAAAGAAAACTAGTATATATATAATTTTAAACTTTTAATTAACACTCTACTGCTTGCTTGTTTCATATTGCTGGAAAATCGTGGCTTAAGTGCTCACCAAGACAATAAACTATGCTTCATGCTGTAATTTTAGCTGAATATTCCTGGCGTTTATTCTTCAAATATGTCAACATCTATCACTGGGGAAAAAAAAAAAGGATGAATCTTTCTTGGATATGGTAATTTTCAAAGCTGGTTGTGCTGCATAAAACATATCATATCAAAGGACATTGTGAATGTGTTCTGTAAAAGCCATGTGTATTGCCTCCATCCATCATATATTTCCCATAACAGTTACTCTTTTACCTTTTCAACCTTGTATATAATCAAACAGAAGAATCATGGTAATGAACCTTCTATACTACACAAAAATCCACCCTCTGTCAAAGAATGAAGCTATTTTCTACCATTTATGTTATTCACTCATTTTATTTAGTTTTACATATAAGCTTCCTATTGCATGTTACAAGACAAGATTCACAATCAGCGAAGCTTGCGAGTACAATCTGCAGAAGCCCATCCAATCCTCTGGTTCTCATTATCATATATCATCAGTTTGTTTTGCAATGAAATGTCTGAACAGCAAACAAGAAGGCAAAGTTAGATTCCAACTAAAGGGGAACAAACTAGAAGAAAATTAACTGATCAAGCTCTTTGCTCTACTAGAAAGCTCTTACCTCCAATTACATTGCCAGTCCCTAGTCCTGCTTCAGTGCCATTCAAAATTCCAAGGCAAACATTTCCAAGTTCCTGAGAAGGATGAGCATGTTACGTTGAATTCTCTAATTGCTTCTAAGTTCTATCTAATATCTTATTTCATAGAACTGCACTTGTTTTGAGTCTTTGCAGAAGGTTTGCAGAGGTGCTTACTGTGACAATGAGATAAGCTTCAGGTGGTAGTAGTAGATGAGTGTTACTCCCGCCATTAAAACTCAGCGCAAAGGTGTTGAAATATTTCCTAGCTTCTGTCACAGATTTAAAACTTTTTGCACCTTTCCAGCAGATTGGAAGAGCTTTATCTTTCACATCTTGTAGTTGCTTTCCACTTAGATCTTTCCTTACCTGAAAAACGAAGCAAGCAATCAGATCCAGTAATGTGATTGCACTCATAAGGTCTTGTGCATTGATGTTTGCTTCTGTCTCACCAGATTAAGTACAGTTTGGTAAACTTTAGAGGTCAAATAAGTGTAGGTGGCTCCACTGTCAAAGATGACATCAAGGCCCTTTACACCAGTGGGCTTCCCACCAAAAAGAAGTTCTGCTGGACCTGAAGAATAATGTTTACTGAAATGAAATCAACAAGAAAGAAACATATGTTAGAGGTAACATGAAATTATTAAAGAAGAAAAGAGAAGATATTAATCGTGCTTACTCAAAGGAATTTTGCAACATTGGTGTCCAAGTCATTCCTGATTTAGGGACAAAATCAGCTCCAAGGAACAAAAACCCTCCTTGTCCGCTGAGACAATGACCTACCACATTTTTTGTTATACGCATGCCACTCAACTGTGATGAAATGCTTGCTTTACTTTTACCAAGTCCAAGGACTCCGGCAGTGGTAGGAGGGTGTGGACTGCGACTTTGTAGACGATATCCACACCTGCAGATGAGGAAAAACATAATATCATTAGTTATCGTGTTTATCATATAAACACGATACACAACTGCACAAATTTCAACAATTTACTTCAAAAACAGGACGTTTTCAATTTGATCAAAATTGACATGAGTTATTCATATGGTTGAAATCACTTCCAAAATTCAAAGGTTGTAAATTCAGATGAAGAGTTGGAAATACCCACCCAAAGGCCAAAAGGGGAGAAGAAAGGGAGTTATTGACAAGGCGTAAGGGAAAGTTGTCTGAGACCATGGCACCAAGAACTGAACCATGATCAGCATAATCAACTTGAAAACCACAATTTTCATTTGGGCATTGATGTGCTTTCGAGTGAAGTGCAGCACATATGGGATCCTTGCAAGCCAGAAAGTTGTTCTTAACGGGCTTGTAAAGTTGGTCACGAGGCTGCAAAAAATAAAGATAAAAACCATCATAAGAACCTAGCAGTGTTTTATTTATTTTTTTCTTACAAATCATTAGAATGCTATGATCATATTGGAGTGAAGAAATTTTACCAGAGAACAACCGGTACAAGGAGCATAAGGAGCATCACATTGAACCCAAGTGAGGTCACTGCCAGTATCAATATCAAGCTGAAAAGGCTTAGGTGGACTGCCTATCCCAACTGTCACAGAATAGTACCTGACATTGATAGAAACAGGAATTCCATGAATTTCAGTATTTATACTCTTATATAGAGAAATAAAGAGAGGCAAAACCAAGTCAAATTATGCTGAACAATCAAATTGCAAAAGAACTACAAACCCATGAAATTAATTATAGTGATAAAGTGGAGATCAGAGGGGGAATTTTGGGGAATTAAAAGAAAAAGATTCAAGAAATGTTATCAACAAATTCAGGGAAAAGCAGCACATAGACAAACAAACAAACTATCAAACAAAACAAACAAATTTATTAGCAAAAAGCCAAGAAACTAAAGAAAACGAAAGTTTCAAAAGAACATAAAACGTGACAATAAATTAAA